>NC_135973.1:2988000-3018000 GCF_053455715.1 Rhinoraja longicauda
TGCTGTACTGGTCTATGTTCTATGCCCATTTTATCCTTGGGTTGTTGGTACACACACACAAATTGTCAAAAGATTTACCGTTTACGCTCATCGGATGTGGTTTTGAGATTGAGACGACTGATAATCGAGTGACTTAATCTGCTGTTACTTGATCTTTAATTTGATTACTTAGCCAGTTTGCTATTTACATACAAATCTAATAAAACTAGCTAACAAGCATTTCATTAATGTCAGTGCAAGGGAGACAAATTACAGGTAGAATATTTCACAGAGGCTAAATGAGCACTTGTCACTTTTTAAATATGGTCAGTCGAGGTTTGCATGTGTGGTGGGAGGAGGAGGCAATTATGAACCCCTATCACAGTATTGAGTAAATGTAGAGAGAATGTTTACAGCTCTGGATAGTCTAAAAGTAGAGGCCAGACATTTTATGTTTTTAGTTTCGAGATACAGCGCGGAAACAGGCCCTTCGGCCCACCGAGTTCATGCCGACCAGCGATCCCCGCACACTAACACTATCCAACAAACACTCGGGACAATTTACACTTACACCAAGCTGATTAACCTACAAACCTGTAGGTCTTTGGAGTGTGGGAGGAAACCGAAGATCTCGGAGAAAACCCACGCAGGTCACGGGGAGAACGTACAAACTTCGTGCAGACAGCGCCCGTAGTCGGGATGGAACCCGGGTCTCCAGCGCTGCGAGGCAGCAACTCTACCGCTGCGCCACCGTGCCGCCCAAACGCAAGAGAATTGTTGGTAAGTCCTCTTGGGAAATAGGAAGGGGTTTTCTTATCACTGAAGGTGATAGAACACAGGGCCCAGAATGGTACAGCACAGGAACAGGCCCTTCGGCCCACAATGCCCGTGCCCAACACAATGTCAATGAAACAAATCTCCTCTGCCTGCACGTTATCCATTAAGTTCATATCCATGTGCCTATCTAAAAGCCTCTTAAACACCACTATGGTGTCTCCACCACTACCCCTGGCAGTGCGTTCCAGGCCCCCAACCCCCTCTGTGTAAAATAACTTGCCCTTGCACATCTTCTTTAAACTTTGCCCTTCTCATCCTAAAGTTGTGTCCTCCAGCTTTGACATTTCAACCCTCGGAAACATGTTCTAACTGTCTACCAGATCTCTGCAATTTAAACGACACGTGGACAGGCACATGTGCAGGAAGAAACTGCAGGTGCTGGTTTAAATCAAAGATAGATACAAAATGCTGGAGTAACTCAGCGGGACAGGCAGCATCTCTGGAGAGAAGGACTGGGTGACGTTTGGGGTAGAGACCCTTCCTCAGACTCTACCGTTTCCAGCACTCTGAGAAACGTCACAATAGACAATAGGTGCAGGAGGAGGCCATTCGGCCCTTCGAGCCAGCACCGCCATTCAATGTGATCATGGCTGATCATTCTCAATCAGTACCCCGTTCCTGCCTTCTCCCCATACCCCCTGACTCCGCTATCCTTAAGAGCTCTATCTAGCTCTCTCTTGAATGCATTCAGAGAATTGGCCTCCACTGCCTTCTGAGGCAGAGAATTCCACAGATTCACAACTCTCTGACTGAAAAAGTTTTTCCTCATCTCTGTTCTAAATGGCCCACCCCTTTATTCCTAAACTGTGGCCCCTGGTTCTGGACTCCCCCAACATTGGGAACATGTTTCCTGCCTCTAACATGTCCAACCCCTTAATAATCTTATATGTTTCGATAAGATCCCCTTTCATCCTTCTAAATTCCAGTGTATACAAGCCTAGTCACTCCAGTCTTTCAGTCACCTATCCATGTTCTCCAGAGATGCTGCCTGACCCACTGAGTTACTCCAGCACTCTGTGAAACGTCACCTGTCCACGTTCTCCACAGATGCTGCCTGACCTGCTGAGTTACTCCGCCACTCTGTGTCTGTTTGTGTATTAACCAGCATCTACAGTTCCTCGTTTCTGCAAAGATACGTCACTGAGGAACTGAAATCTCCCCTCCTTGCCCTTCCTGCACCACCTGCTTCACCAACACTGCCCGACACGCACCTGAATGCCTTCCAGCGATGCATTCCCATCCATCACCATCATCTCATTCATGGAAACACATCCGTCTAAAAACCCGTCACGTCTTTAAAAATAAAAGACTGTAAAGAGGCTCATTTGAAACCCCATCGAAAGCTCTGATGGGATTGCCTGATGCGTCAGTAGCTCTGGTGAAGCATGTGTGTTATCAGTCTTGTGTTCCTGTCCACTGTAATCTGCATTAGTCCTGCACACCCATCAGCAGAACAGCTGCAGCCAGAAACAACTATTAACATTGTTGTAATCCAAACTGTCTCCTTTGCTGCGCTCCGATAATCGGAAGTAAATTCCCGCAGATGATTAAAAATGAAAACATTTAAACCTCTTGCCAACTGTGGCACGCGTGGTGCGGCACGGTGGCACAGCGGTAGAGTTGCCGCCTCACAGCGCCAGAGACCCGGGTTCGATCCTGACTACGGGCGCCGTCTGCACGGAGTTTGCACGTTCTCCCCGTGACCTGCGTGGGTTTTCTCCGGGAGCTCTGGTTTCCCCCCACACTCTAGCTTTGTAGGCTACTTGGCTTTGGATTAAGAATTGTAAATTGCCCCTGGTGTGTGTAGGACAGTGCTAGTGTGCGGGGATCGCTGGTCGGCACGGACACGGTGGGCCGAAGGGCCTGCTTTCGCGCTGCATCTCCAAACCACAGTAAAACTAAGTTATACTGTGGTGTCTGGTGACTGTGTCTGTTGTTCCCCATCACTGGCTGGCAGGAGGGAAGTGAGGCGTCCGGGTGTAGAACGTGGAGATTCTCCACTTCCAACTCACTGTCATGGGGGGCTAGCACTCACATCATGAAGGGTCTTCTTTGCCTCAACGGGAAAAATAAAAGCTTGCGTAAAAGCTTTATACAACAGCTTAATTTTAGTTTAGGTTAGTTTAGAGATACAGCGTGGAAACAGGCCCTTCGGCCCACTGACTGCAGAAACATAGAAAATAGGTGCAGGAGGAGGCCCTTCGAGCCAGCACCGCCATTCATTGTGATCATGGCTGATCATCCACAATCAGTAACCTGTGCCCACCTTCTCCCCATACCCCTTGATTCCGCTAGCCCTGAGGCTAAATCTCTCTTAAATCCATCCAGTGAATTGGCCTCCACTGCCCTCTGTGGCAGAGAATTCCACAGATTCACAACTCTCTGGGTGAAAAAGTTTTTTCTCGCCTCAGTTTTAAATGGCCTCCCGTTTATTCTAAGACTGTGTGGCCCCTGGTTCTGGACTCCCCTAACGTTGGAAACATTTTTCCTGCATCGAGCTTGTCCAGTCCTTTTATAATTTTATACGTCTCTATAAGATCCCCTCTCGTCCTTCTGAACTACAGTTCATTCTTATATATCAATCTCCTTCAGAAACTGCCAGAGCAGTTCGAGTCAGCACCGTCATTCAATGTGATCATGGCTGATCATTCTCAATCAGTACCCCGTTCCTGCTTTCTCCCCATACCCCTTGACCCCGCTATCCTTAAGAGCTCTATCTAGCTCTCTCTTGAATGTATTCAGAGAATTGGCCTCCACTGCCCTCTGAGGCAGAGAATTCCACAGATTCACAACTCTGACTGAAAAAGTTTTTCCTCATCTCTGTTCTAAATGGCCTACCCCTTATTCTTAAACTGTGGCCCCTGGTTCTGGACTCCCCCAACATTGGGAACATGTTTCCTGCCTCTAATGTGTCCAACCCCTTAATAATCTTATATGTTTCGATAAGATCCCCTCTCATCCTTCTAAACTCCAGTGTATACAAGCCTAGCCGCTCCAGTCTTTCAACATATGACAGTCCCGCCATTCCGGGAATGGAATCCTGTGAACTTCTGTGAACGGGATCGAAACGGAATCCAGGATAGACACAAGTCTGTCTTCAGTACAAATCCAGCATCTGCAGGTCCTTTTTATTGCGTTGAATCTGAGCCAAGGCTGTCCAAACTTACTCATCGGCTCCATCTTGTGGTAAACGTAGCAACTGTCACGATGAATCATTTTAACTGGTGCACTAAAAGAAGACACAAACATAGAAACATAGAAACATAGAAAATAGGTGCAGGAGTAGGCCATTCGGCCCATCGAGCCTGCACCTCCATTCAATATGATCATGGCTGATCATCCAACTCAGTATCCTGTACCTGCCTTCTCTCCATACCCCCTGATCCCTTTAGCCACAAGGGCCACATCTAACTCCCTCTTAAATATAGCCAATGAACTGGCCTCAACTACCTTCTGTGGCAGAGAATTCCACAGATTCACCACTCTCTGTGTGACAAAAAACTTTCTCATCTCGGTCCTAAAAGACTTCCCCCTTATCCTTAAACTGTGACCCCTTGTTCTGGACTTCCCCAACATGGGGAACAATCTTCCTACATCTAGCCTGTCCAACCCCTTAAGAATTTTGTACATTTCTATAAGATCCCCCCTCAATCTTCTAAATTCCAGCGAGTACAAAGTGCTGGAGTAATTCAGTGCACCGGGCAGCACTTCTGGAGAACATGGACAGGCAACGTTTAGCGTTGAGACCATTCTTCAGACTGGAATGAAATCTATGCACAAAGTGCTGGATTAACTCAGCGGGTCAGACAGGATCTCTGGAGGTCATGGATAGGCGACGTTTCGGGTTGGGGCCTTTCTTCAGACCTGACCCGAAATGTCACCAATTCCTTTTCTCCAGAGATGCTGCCTGACCCCACTCAGTTACTCCAGCACTTTGTGTCTTTTTTTGTAAGCCAGCATCCCGCTGCCTCCATTTTAACCAGTGTGGTCGTACATAACATCTGCAAAGATGCTAAACCAGACTAAATTAACGAATATTTGTTTTGTATAATTCTAGTCTTTTAAATGTTGTTACTGTACTGTAGAATTGTTCCGAGGATGTTGCCAGGACTCGAGGGGCCTGAGCTTTTGGGAGGGGTTGGGTAGGCTAAGACTTTATTCCTTGGAGCGCAGGAGGATGAGGGGTGGTCTTATAGAGGTGTACAACATCATGAGGGGAATAGATCGGGTAGACGCACAAAGTCTCTTGTCAAGGGTGGGGAATTAAGAATCAGAGGACATAGAGTCGACCGAGAGGGGAAATAATTTATAGGAATCCGAGGGGGAAACGTGTTCACACAAAGATTATGGGGAGAAGGCAAGAGAATGGGGTTGCAAGGGAAAGACAGGTCAGTCTTGAGTGAATGGCCGAGTAGGCTGGTTGGGCCGAATGGGCCGAATGGCCTAATTCTGTTCCTGTGATTCATGACTTGACACACAGAGGCTGGGTGTATGGAACAATAGACAATAGACAATAGACAATAGACAATAGGTGCAGGAGGAGACCATTCGGCCCTTCGTGCCAGCACCGCCATTCAATGTGATCATGGCTGATCATTCTCAATCAGAGCTGCCAGACGAGGTAGCTGAGGCAGGGACGAAAAAAACAACTTCTATAAAATACTTGGACATGTCATATGGTCATAAGGAATAGGAGTGGAATTAGGCCATTCGGCCCATCAAGTCTACTCCGCCATTCAATCATGGCTGATCTATCTCTCCCTCCTAACCCCATTCTCCTGCCTTCTCCCCACAACCCCTGACACCCGCACTAATCAAGAATCTATCTATCTCTGCCTTAAAAATATCCACTGACTTGTGGCCTACACAGCCTTCTGAGGCAAAGAATTCCACAGATTCACCACCCTCTGACTGAAGATGTTCCTCCTCATCTCCTTCCTAAAAGAACGTCCTTTAATTCTGAGGCTGTGACCTCTAGTCCTAGACTCTCCCACTAGTGGAAACATCCTCTCCACATCCACTCTATCCAAGCCTTTCACTATTCTGTACGTTTCAATGAGGTCCCCCCTCATTCTTCTAAACTCCAGCGAGTACAGGCCCAGTGCCGACAAACGCTCATCGTAGGTTAACCCACTCATTCCTAGACATGAACACGGAAAGGTTTTTGCTGGGATATTTTGAGGAAAAACTTTTTCAGTCAGAGAGTTGTGAATCTGTGGAATTCTCTGCCTCAGAAGGCAGTGGAGGCCAATTCTCTGAATGCATTCAAGAGAGAATTAGATAGAGCTCTTAAGGATAGCAGAGTCAGGGGGTATGGGGAGAAGGCAGGAACGGGGTACTGATTGAGAATAATCAGACTTGATCACATTGAATGGCGGTGCTGGCTCGAAGGGCCGAATGGCCTCCTCCTGCCCCTATTGTCTATTGGGTATTTCTTGCGGGAAAAACCAGAACCACAGATTGTGAATGTCAGCAGAGCTTGAATTGATCACGATTTTTGGTTTAGCTCAAGATTATTTTATCTTGTTTTTTTTATTAATGCATTAAACATAGAAGATAGGTGCAGGAGGAGGCCATTTGGCCCTTCGAGCCAGCACCGCCATTCAATGTGATCATGGCTGATCATCCACAATCAGTAACCCGTGCCTGCCTTCTCCCCATATCCATTGATTCCACTAGCCCCTAGAGCTCTATCTAACTCTCTCTTAAATCCATCCAGTGATTTAGCCTCCACTGCCCTCTGTGGCAGAGAATTCCACAAACTCACAACTCTCTGGGTGAAAAAGTTCCTTCTCACCTCAGTTTTAAATGGCCTCCCCTTTATTCTAAGACTGTGGCCCCTGGTTCTGGACTCCCCCAACATTGGGAACATTTTTCCTGCATCTAGCTTGTCCAGTCCTTTTATAATTTTATACGTCTCTATAAGATCCCCTCTCATCCTTCTAAACTCCAGTGAATACAAGCCTAGTCTTTTCAACCTTTCCTCATATGACAGTCCCGCCATCCCAGGGATCAATCTCGTGAACCTACGCTGCACTGCCTCAATTACAATTACATTGATGCGATTGTTCAGATCCAATTATCATCAGCAGGTTTGGACCATGAAAGCCGATGCTGTACGAGAGATTGCAGACGCTGGAATCTTGAGGGAAAAACCCCAAAGTGCTGGAGGAACTCTGCCTGTCAGGCAGCACCTGCGAAGGGATGTACATACATATCTATACACTAAAACTCTCGTTTGTTTGTTTGTTTGTTCCTGAACTACAGCCACAAAGGTACATGATAGCGCGACAATTGTAGAGGCGACGTTTCGGGTCGGGACACTTCAGATTTAGACCTGAAGAAAGGCACAAAATGCTGGAGTAACTCAGCGGGACTGGCAGCATCTCTGGAGAGGATAGGTGACGTTTCAGTCTGAAGAAGGGTCTCGACCCAATACGTCACCCATTCCTTCTCTCCAGAGATGCTGCCTGTCCCACTGAGTTACTCCAGCTTTTTGTGAATAAATACCTAGTATATAAATAGATATGTATGTACTTGCAAACTAATCCTGTCAGTGTGTGTAATACTAATCCTAACCACACTGTGGAGCCTGTGAGACATAAACGGGGTACTGATTGAGAATGATCAGCCATGATCACATTGAATGGCGGTGCGTACAGGCTCGAAGGGCCGAATGGCCTACCCCTGCACCTATTGTCTATTGTCTATAAACCTACTACATACCATTCAAGCCTTCAACTTTCCAGGGGCTATTTTTAAGGATGCACTGGCATGATGATTGTATATCTCTGATTGTGGTGAATCTGTGTTGTGCAACCTACAGTAAACAGACTGATTTGCTGCAGCATAGTTCATTAAAGTAGCGTTTAATTTAAAGTAGCAAAATATTTCTTCCATCCGCGTCCTGTTTCGGGATACGTGTGGGAAGGAACTGCAGATGTTGGTTTACACCGAAGACAGACACAAAATGCCGGAGTAACTCAGTGGGATCAGGCAGCGTCTCTGGAGAGAAGGAATGGGTCTCGACCCGAAACGTTGCCTGTCCCGCTGAGTTACCGCAGCATTTTGTGTCTGTCTTCGGTGTAAAGCAGCATCTGTAGTTCGTTCCTACACCTGTACATAGTGACAGTGATTCTTCATTGCAGGTGTTATAATAATGTAATTGCATTTAAGTGAGAGCTAACACTAACTTCTAGCAGGCGGCGTGGATGGAAGGAGGTGCAGGTGAAGTTGCAGATCTG
The DNA here is from genome assembly GCF_053455715.1 of Rhinoraja longicauda. NCBI lineage: Eukaryota > Metazoa > Chordata > Chondrichthyes > Rajiformes > Arhynchobatidae > Rhinoraja > Rhinoraja longicauda. The sequence continues at coordinate 2,996,061 of NC_135973.1, forward strand.
TTTCTGGATACACTGCTTCTGTAACACGCTGAGTGTTTGCCACAAACACAGATGGCATCGCTGCCCACAGGTGCAGCAAGGATGAGAGGGGATCTTATCGAAACGTTATTGGGCACGTTAGAGGCAGGAAACATGTTCCCAATGTTGAGGGAGTCCAGAACCAGGGGCCACAGTTTAAGAATAAGGGGTAGGCCATTTAGAACGGAGATGAGGAAAAAACTTTTTCAGTCAGAGTGGTGAAGGTGTGGAATTCTCTGCCTCAGAAGGCAGTGGAGGCCAATTCTCTGAATGCATTCAAGAGAGAACTAGATGGAGCTCTTAAGGATGGCGGAGTCAGGGGGTATGGGGAGAAGGCAGGAACGGGGTACTGATTGAGAATGATCAGCCATGATCACATTGAATGGCGGTGCTGGCTCGAAGGGCCGAATGGCCTCCTCCTGCACCTATTGTCTATTGTCTATTGACAATCAAACTGAACAAGGGTCTCAACCTGAAACGTCACCTATCCATGTGCTCCAGAGATGCTGCCTGACCCGCTGAGTTACTCCAGCACTTTGTGTCTTCTTTTGTAAAGCGGCATTTGCAGTTCCTTTCGTGCATGTGTGCGTGCGCGTGTGCGTGCGCGTGCAAAAAACCACTGCCTTGGCCTCCACTGCCGTCTGTGGCAATGAATTCCACAGATTCACCACTAGATCCATCACTAAAGAAATCCCTCCACATCTCCATTCTAAAGGTACGTCCGTTTATTATGAGGCTGTTGTTGAACTTTGCTTCCCCATGAACCCAACTTTAAACCAGGCAGCCGTTCCATGGAAGGCCCGAGTCAAGGATCACCCTCAGATATCTTTCAGGCAGAGATTGCCAGATTCTTGATTAGTTGCGGGTGTCAGGGGTTATGGGGAGGTGGCAGGAGAATGGGGTTTGAGAGGGAGAGATAGATCAGCCATGATGGAATGGCGGAGTAGACTCGATGGGCCGAATGGCCTGATTCTGCTCCTGGGTCGTATGAAGGGATGAACGTGCCACCTCACTGAGCCCTGCACAGAGTCCTTCACTGCCACATCATGGCTCGTGAATGGGTTAATGTGACACTCAGGGCATTTAACACTAATGAGTTAAATTGCATTTGGGAAACTCAACCAGGCAAAGTACTGCATAAACCGTGTTATTATTCAAGGATGTCGATGCTCTCTTGAGATTTGGGCCGTGAATTCCTGCCGACACACAAATCTGTTCTGAATTTAAGCTTGTAGACGGAGAGGGGAAAAGGGCCTCTCTCAGCTTTCACTGACAACTACAGTGAGGCAAATAGCAGGAATATTTCTCCAAACATGAATGACCACAGGTCCCGCCAGCTGTTGTTGACAACGGTCATGACACTGGGCACCTTGAGTTCACGTCGGGCAAGTCATAAATTACTTGCACAAATCCGTACGTAGCTCCCTGAAAGGATAGCACATGATGTCCGGCACGGTGGTGCAGCGGTAGAGTTGCTGCCTCACAGCGCCGGAGACCCGGGTTCCATCCTGACCGCGGGCGCCGTCTGTACGCAGTTTGCACGTTCTCCCCGTGACCCGCGTGGGTTTTCACCAGGATCTCCGGTTTCCTCCCACACTCCAAAGACGTGCAGGTTTGTAGGTTAATTGGCTTGCTATAATTGTAAATTGTCCCTAATGTGTGTAGGATAGTGTTAATGTGCGGGGATCGCTGGTCAGCGCGCACTCGGTGGGTCGAAGGGCCTCTTTCCGCACTGTATCTCAAAACCGAACTAAAGTAGACATAGTGGTGAAGTATAGTACGCCCGGCTTCAGTTGGTTCAATGATGTTATTATTGTCTAGTGTTGCCAACTGTCCCGTATTAGCTGGGACATCCCGTATTTTGGGCTAAATTAGTTTGTCCGCCCTTGTCCCGTATTAGTAGGGTTGCCAACTTCCTCACTCCCAAATACAGGACAAAGGGTGACGTCACCGCACATGCGCCCAGTGTGACCTCACCCAGCCAGCGGCCACGTGCTCCCGCTCCACCATTGGCGGCTGCCAATGTATTTGGGAGTGAGGAAGTTGGCAACCATATTATGGTCACATGTGCAAAGTGTCAAGAAAGACTGGAGCGACTAGGCTTGTATACACTGGAATTTAGAAGGATGAGAGGTGATCTTATCGAAACGTATAAGATTATTAAGGGGTTGGACACATTAGAGGCAGGAAACATGTTCCCAATGTTGGGGAAGTCCAGAACCAGGGGCCACAATTTAAGAATAAGGGGTAGGCCATTTAGAACTGAGATGAGGAAAAACTTTTTCAGTCAGAGAGTTGTGAATCTGTGGAATTCTCTGCCTCAGAAGGCAGTGGAGGCCAATTCTCTGAACGCATTCAAGAGAGAGCTAGATAGAGCTCTTAAGGGTAGCGGAGTCAGGGGGTATGGGGAGAAGGCAGGAACGGGGTACTGATTGAGAATGATCAGCCATGATCACATTGAATGGCGGTGCTGGCTCGAAGGGCCGAATGGCCTCCTCCTCCACCTATTGTCTGTTGACTATTGTCTATTGTCACATGTGCACAGTGAAACGCCTTTCTTACAAACAGTCCCTAGTGTATTGCCATACACAAGCACATCGCCGATTAGCAAACGTACAGAAGTAGTCCACTGATCCCACTTGCAAGTGGCGCTAAGTTTTGGTGCCATTTTAAAAGTTCAGTCTGCGCTCTAGTCTAGTTTAGCTTAGTTTAGAGATACAGCGCGGAAACAGGCCCTTCAGCCCACCGAATCCGCGCTGACCAGCGATCCCCGCACACTAACACTATCCTACACACACCAGGAACAATTTACAATTACACCAAGCCAATTAACCTACAAACCTGCACGTCTTTGGAGTGTGGGAGGAAACCGGTGCACCCGGAGAAAACCCACGCAGGTCACGGGGAGAACGTTCAAACTCCGTAAAGACAGCGCCCGTAGTCGGGATTGAACCCGGGTCTCCGGCGATGCATTCGCTGTGAGGCGGCAACTCTACCGCTGCGCCACCATGCTCACTCATTCTTGAAAGCAGATTACAAAGGTTAGCCAACTAGTTACAGGCTTGCCTGAATCAGACCTGCCAAGAACAGACCCAGTAACACAGGGGATTGGCAGAGGCTCTGGTTCTCTATTTGAAAACAAGAGCAGCTCTGGCAGGATCTCTGCTATTTTATTCACAAGTTGGGAGATACATCTGGCATTCATTGAAGCTATAACCAATGGCAAAGTGGCCACAACTACTAGCCCAAGGTGCAGCTTAACAAGATACCATTCAAAACGCACGCTTGGGCAAAACAATCCGGAAACAATTCTTCCCCTTTGCAATTCAAGATATATATTTTGTTTCAAACTGTGCTGAATGAAACTTGACTCAGTTCCAGTTGTCATCTGCAGCAATTAAAGGCCTGTGAGTTATTGATGGAGATTCTTTCATTATTGTGCAGGTAAAACCAGACGATTGTGGAAACCGAGCCAATGAATCAGACAAATGAGGAGTTACGAAGTTACGTTGCAGCTTTACGGGACTATGGTTAGGCTACATTTACTTTAGTTTAGTTTAGTCTAGATTTTTTTTTTTAGATTTAGAGATACATCGCAGAAACAGGCCCTTCGGCCCACCGAGTCCGCGCCACCCAGCGATCCCCGCACATTAACACTATCCTACACACACTAGGGACAGTTTTTACATTTACCCAGTCAATTAACCTACAAACCTGCACGTCTTTGGAGTGTGGGAGGAAACCGAAGATCTCGGAGAAAACCCACGCAGGTCACGGGGAGAACGTACAAACTCCGTACAGACGGTGCCCGCAATCAGGATGGAACCTGAATCTCCGGCGCTGCATTCGCTGTAAGGCAGCAACTCTACCGCTGCGCCACCGTGCCGTCTAGTTTATTGTCACGTGTACCGAGGTACAGTGAAAAGCTTTAGTTTACGTGCTAACCAGTCAGCAGAAAGACTATACATGATTATAATCGAGCCGTCCACAGCGTACAGATGCATGATAAGGGACTAACGTTTAGTGCAAGGTAATGCCAGTAATCAGCAGTTCTGGTCGCCCCCATTACAGGGGGTAGTGGAGGCTTTGGAGAGGGGGCTGAGGAGGTTCCCCAGGGTGCTGCCTGAGTTAGTGGGTAGAACCTACAGGGAGAGGTTGAACAAACTTGTATTGTCTTCTCCGCAGCGTCAGAGATGGAGTGGGGGCTTGATAGAAGTTTATAAAATCATGAGACTTAGGCACAGTCAGAGCCTTGCCCACCAAGTTGGAAATGCCAAAGACTAGCGGGCATAGCTTTAGACAATTGACAATAGGTGCAGGAGGAGGCCATTCGGCCCTTCGAGCCAGCACCACCATTCAATGTGATCATGGCTGATCATTCTCAATCAGTACCCCGTTCCTGCCTTCTCCCCATACCCCCTGACTCCGCTATCCTTATGAGCTCTATCTAGCTCTCTCTTGAATACATTCAGAGAATTGGCCTCCACTGCCTTCTGAGGCAGAGAGTTCCACAGATTTACAACTCTATGACTGAAAAAGTTTTTCCTCATCTCAGTTCTAAATGGCCTACCCCTTATTCTTAAACTCTGGCCCCTGGTTCTGGACTCCCCCAACATTGGGAACATGTTTCCTGCCTCTAACGCGTCTAATCCCTTAATAATCTTATACGTTTGGATGTTTTAAGGTGAGAAGGCAACGTTTAAAGGATGATGTTTACACAGAGGGCGGTGGGTGGTGGTGGAGGCAGATACATAGTGACGTTTACGAGGCTTTGAGATAAGTGCGTGGATACGCAGGGAATGGAAGCAGGAGAACCTAGGGTGATGGAGGAACTGGAGGAAATCCACATTAGGCAGGAAAAAGTTTTGGGTAGACTGATGGGACTCAAGGCTGATAAATCCCCAGGGCCTGATGGTCTGCATCCCAGGGTGCTTAAGGAGGTGGCTCTAGAAATTGTGGACGCATTAGTGATTATTTTCCAATGTTCTATAGGTTCCGGGTCAGTTCCTGTGGATTGGAGGGTAGCAAATGTTATCCCACTTTTCAAGAAAGGAGGGAGAGAGAAAACGGGAAATTATAGACCAGTTAGTCTGACATCAGTGATGGGGAAAATGCTGGAGTCAATTATAAAAGACGAAATTGCGGAGCAGTTGGATAGCAGTAACAGGATCGTTCAGAGTCAGCATGGATTTACGAAAGGGAAATCGTGCTTGACTAATCTACTGGAATTTTTTGAGGATGTAACTAGGAAAATTGACAGGGGAGAGCCGGTGGAAGTGGTGTACCTCGACTTTCAGAAAGCCTTCGACAAGGTCCCACATAGGAGATTGGTGGGCAAAATTAGAGTACATGGTATTGGAGGTAGGGTACTGACATGGATAGAAAGTTGGTTGACAGACAGAAAGCAAAGAGTGGGGATAAATGGGTCCCTTTCAGAATGGCAGGCAGTGACTGGTGGGGTACCGCAAGGCTCGGTGTTGGGACCGCAGCTATTTACAATATACATCAATGACTTGGATGAAGGGATTAAAAGTACCATTAGCAAATTTGCCAATGATACAAAGCTAGGTGGCAGTGTGAACTGTGAGGAAGATGCTATGAGGTTGCAGGGTGAATTGGACAGGTTGTGTGAGTGGGCGGATGCATGGCAGATGCAGTTTAATGTAGATAAGTGTGAGGTTATCCACTTTGGCGGTAAGAATAGGAAGGCAGATTATTATCTGAATGGTCTCAAGAAAGGAAAGGGGGATGTACAACGTGATCTGGGTGTCTTAGTGCATCAGTCACTGAAAGGAAGCATGCAGGTACAGCAGGCAGTGAAGAAAGCCAATGGAATGTTGGCCTTCATAACAAGAGGAGTTGAGTATAGGAGCAAAGAGGTCCTTCTGCAGTTGTACAGGGCCCTAGTGAGACCGCACCTGGAGTACTGTGTGCAGTTTTGGTCTCCAAATTTGAGGAAGGTTATTTTTGCTATTGACGGCGTGCAGCGTAGGTTTACTAGGTTAATTCCATGTTGAAAGACTGGAGCGACTAGGTTTGTATACACTGGAATTTAGAAGGATGAGAGGGGAGAGCGCGGAAACAGGCCCTTCGGCCCACCGAGTCCTCGCCGACCAGCACACTAACTGTCCTACACACACTAAGGACAATTTACAATTATACCAAGCTAATTAACCAACAAACCTTTGGAGTGTGGGAGGAAACCAGAGCTCCCGGAGAAAACCCACGCAGGTCACGGGGAGAATGTACAAACTCCGTGCAGACGGCGCCCGTAGTCGGGATGGAACCCGGGTCTCCGGCGCTGTGAGGTGGCAACTCTACCGCTGTGCCACCGTGCCGCACCACGCGTGCCACAGTTGGCGAGAGCTTTAGATGTTTTCATTCTTAATCATCTGCGGGAATTTATTTTCGATTATCGGAGCGCAGCAAAGGAGACAGTTTGGATTACAACAATGTTAATAGTTGTTTCTGGCTGCAGCTGTTCTGCTGATGGGTGCGCAGGACTAATGCAGATTACAGTGGACAGGAACACAAGACTGATAACACACATGCTTCACCAGAGCTACTGAGGCATCAGGCCATCAGAGCTTTCCATGGGGTTTCAAATGAGCCTCTTAACAGTCTTTTATTTTTAAAGACGTGACGGGTTTTTAGACAGATGTGTTTCCATGAATGAGATGATGGTGATGGATGGGAATGCATCGCTGGAAGGCATTCAGGTGCGTGTCGGGCAGTGTTGGTGAAGCAGGTGGTGGGCGAAGGGCAAGGAAGGGAGATTTCAGTTCCTCAGTGACGTATCTTTGCAGAAACGAGGAACTGCAGATGCTGGTTAATACACAAACAGACACAGAGTGGCGGAGTAACTCAGCAGGTCAGGCAGCATCTGTGGAGAACGTGGACAGGTGACGTTTCACAGAGTGCTGGAGTAACTCAGTGGGTCAGGCAGCATCTCTGGAGAACATGGATAGGAGACTGAATGACTGGAGTGACTAGGCTTGTATACACTGGAATTTAGAAGGATGAAAGGGGATCTTATCAAAACGTATAAGATTATTAAGGGGTTGGACACGTTAGAGGCAGGAAACATGTTCCCAATGTTTGGGGGAGTCCAGAACCAGGGGCCACAGTTTAAGAATAAGGGGTAGGCCATTTTCAGTCAGAGAGTTGTAAATCTGTGGAATTCTCTGCCTCAGAAGGCAGTGGAGGCCAATTCTCTGAATGCATTCAAGAGAGAGCTAGATAGAGCTCTTAAGGATAGCGGAGTCAGGGGGTATGGGGAGAAGGCAGGAACGGGGTATTGATTGAGAATGATCAGCCATGATCACATTGAATGGCGGTGCTGGCTCGAAGGGCCGAATGGCCTTCTCCTGCACCTATTTTCTATTGTCTATTGTGCAGGCTGAGGTTAGTTTAACCTGGCATTGTGTTCGACACAAACATAGTTGGCCGAAGGGCCTGTTCCTGTGCTGTACTGTGTTCTATGTTCTCTGTAAATAAAATGGCCGCTAGAAGGTTATTTGCTCTCTGTAACATAGTTCTTTCTTCATTAATTGCCCCTGCAATGATTTGGTAGTAAAAACATGTGCATAAAGAGTCTTATTTAATGAGGCAATCTTAGCATCGTTCGGCATGGGCATTGTGGGCCGAAGGGCCTGTTCTTGTGCTGTGCTGTTCTGTTCTATGACATGACAGACAGAAGTCTGGTCTACCCCAACAGCTGCTGACGACATTCTACCGCTGCACCATAGAGAGCATCCTAACACATGGCATCCCTGTGTGGTACCTCAGCTGCACGGAGGCAGAGAGGAGAGCACTTCAGCGGGTAGTCCATAGAGCTCAGAGGACCATCGGAACACAGCTACCAGACTTGGAGGGCATCTACAACACACGATGCCTCAGAAAAGCCACCAGCATCCACAAAGACTCTTCACACCCCTGCAACAGTCTGTCCGGCATAGATCTACTTGCACTTTACTCTGTTTTAAAACTGTTCTAATTTGTTTCATTGGGTTGTTTAAATTAATACTGACTAACTAATTAATTTATTGCATCGTATGGGAGGCACATTCCCAATCTCGTTGTACCCCTGTACAATGACAATAAAGATATATTGTATTGTATTGTACCAAGATGACAACAACATATAACACACTGATTGCAGGAAGCTCGACAAAGCAGCAAAGATGGATATTTTTAAGGCAGAGATAGACAGATTCTTGATCAGTGCGGGTGTCAGGGGTTATGGGGAGAAGGCAGGGGAATGGGGTTAGGAGGGAGAGATAGATCAACCATGATTTAATGGAGGAGCAGACTTGATGGGCCGAATGGCCCAATTCTGCTCCTATCTGGGGCAGCAGGGCGAAGGCCACGGACACCAACAGGATCAACAAACTCATCAGGAAGGCCGGCTCCGTGCTGGGGTGGAGTTGGAGTTGGATTCACGGGAGGTGGGGTCATGGAGGGGAGGATGCTCCTCAAACTGTGGAACATCCTGGACAATACAGCTCACCCCCTCCATGACACACTGGTCAACCTGAGGAGCACCTTCAGCAACAGACTGGTCCCACCAAGATGCAACACAGAACGCCACAGGACATCCTTCTTCCCTGTGGCTGTCAAACTGTACAACTCCTCCCCCTTCTGTCGTGGGCTAGACTGACTGACTCCCCCCTCTCCCCCCCCCCCCCCCCCCTCAATCTTTGCACACCCCCAATCCTTTCCACTCCTCACTTTAACTTCATGTTTCATGTATCTTGTTGTGTTTTATGACCGTTGGCAGATCAATTTCCCTCCTGGGATAAATAAAGTTCGATCGTATCGCATCGTATCACTTCTGACCTCATGAACGATGGGAAATTTGCTCCACAAACATCCACAATGACACCACTTACCCCACCGCGAACATCAACAGTTAAACTTATTCTGAAGAAGGAAATGGGAAAAATAAACTTTAAATAATCTGAGATTCTGCTGCCCATGGATTTCACCTCAGAGGGTGGAATGGGGCCAATCCAAACAGCCATCAGGTATCTGTGCTTCCTGGCAGTGTGTAATATTCAGATCTTAAACCAAGTTGTATTTACTGGAATCGCACAAGACCTGATGCCCGGTGGCGCAGCGGTAGAGTTGCTGCCTCACAGCACTGGAGACCCGGGCTTGATCCCGACTCAGTGGATCAGAGGGATCTGGGAATAACTGTGCATTGTTCCCTGAAGGTGGAATCTCATGTGGATAGGGTGGTGAAGAAGGCGTTTGGTATGCTTGCCTTTATAAATCAGAGCATCGAGTATAGAAGTTGGGATGTAATGTTAAAATTGTACAGGGCATTGGTGAGGCCGAATCTGGAGTATGGTGTGCAGTTCTGGTCGCCAAATTATAGGAAGGATGTCGACAAAATGGAGAGGGTACAGAGGAGATTTACTAGAATGTTGCCTGGGTTTCAGCACTTAAGCTACAGAGAGAGGTTGAACAGGTTGGGTCTTTATTCTTTGGAGCGTAGAATGTTGAGGGGGGACTTGATAGAGGTTTTTTAAATTTTAAGAGGGACGGACAGAGTTGACGTGGGTAGGCTTTTCCCTTTGAGAGTGGGGAAGATTCCAACAAGGGGACATAGCTTCAGAATTGAGGGACAAAAGTTTAGGGGTAACATGAGGGGTAATTTCTTTACTCAGAGGGTGGTGGCTGTATGGAATGGGCTTCCAGTGGAAGTGGTGGAGGCAGGCTCGATTTTATTATTTAAGAGTAAATTGGATAGGTATATGGATAGGAGGGGATTGGAGGGTTATGGTCTGAGAGCAGGTAGATGAGACTAGGTCAGGGAAAATGGTCGGCGTGGACTGGTAGGGCCGAACGGGCCTGTTTCCGTGCTGTAGTTGTTATATGGTTATATGGTTATATGGTTATATGGTTATATGGTTATACGGGTGCTGTCTGTGCGGAGTTTGTTTTTGTTGTGAATAAGCGTGACACCCGCCCCTCTCCCCTGACATCAGCGTGAAGAAGGGTCTCGACCCGAATCGAAACGTCACCCATTCCTTCTCTCCAGAGATGCTGCCTGACCCGCTGAGTTACTCCGGCATTTTGTGTCTACCTTCAATTTTTACCAGCATGTGCAGTTTTGTCCCTACAAATACGGTCTCGTACGCATCATTCCGATAAAACTTTGCTTTAATTGGTCGGCCCGGAACATCTAGTGCAAAGGTGAACATTATCGCATTCACTGAGATTGGAATGTGACAAGAACATCCTTCAGCAGAGCACGCTGCAAGATCGCTGTACAGAACGAGGGGTGAATTGGATCTTATAGAAACTTACAAAATTCTTAAGGGGTTGGACAGGCTAGATTCAGGAAGATTGTTCCCGATGTTGGGGAAGTCCAGAACAAAGGGTCACAGTTTAAGGATAAGGGGGAAGTCTTTTAGGACCGAGATGAGAACGTTTTTTTTCACACAGAGAGTGGTGAATCTGTGGAATTCTCTGCCACAGAAGGTAGTTGAGGCCAGTTCATTGGCTATATTTAAGAGGGAGTTAGATGTGGCCCTTGTGGCTAAAGGGATCAGGGGGTATGGAGAGAAGGCAGGTACGGGATACTGAGTTGGATGATCAGCCATGATCATATTGAATGGTGGTGCAGGCTCGAAGGGCCGAATGGCCTACTCCTGCACCTATGTTTCTATATTTGTCCATGGGTAGGATTGCACCGTGAGCAGAGAGGCACGTGCACGCTCAGAACAGCAGCTGGACCACCTGCTTCATGCGCTCCATCTTCTCCGCGCTGATATCAGTCGGATCATCTGCACAAATGAACACAGATGAAGTGATATTAGAAACAAAGAACTGCAGGTGCTGGGTTATACCAGTGTGGGCGCTGTTCACAGATGATCAGAGCAGAACGGCCTAATTCTGCTCCTACGACTTTTGTTATTCTTATTTTTCATTTTAGTTTTAGTTTAGAGATACAGCGCGGAAACAGGCCCTTTCGGCCCACCGGGTCCGCGCCGACCAGCGATCCCCGCACACTAACACTATCCTACACCCACTAAGGTACAATTTTTACATTTATACCAAGCCAATTAACCTACAAACCTGCACGTCTTTGGAGTGTGGGAGGAAACCGGAGATTTCACAGAAAACCCACGCAGGTCACGGGGGGAAACGTACAAACATCCGTGCAGACAGCGCCCGTAGTCGGGATGGAACCCGGGTCGCCGGAGCTGCATTCGCTGTAAGGCAGCAACTCTACCGCTGCGCCACCGTGCTGGCCTGTTAACTGTAAAACTCTAATTGAACTATTTTTGCACAACGGGCTTTGCGCTCCGATATTGGGGTATTAATTTATGATTTATTTTTGTGTGCTATATGTTATCTAAGTGTCTTGTGCTTAAAGGCCTGTTGCCTATCCATGTTCTCCAGTGATGCTGCCTGACCCGCTGAGTTACTCCAGCACTCTGTGAAATGTCACCTATCCATGTTCTCCAGAGATGCTGCCTGACCCGCTGAGTTACTCCAGCATTTTGTGTCTGTTCTTACCTGTAGAGCCGGATTGCTTCATCAGCGCCTCGGTTTTCTGAACAGTCAGCTCGCGGGCATTCCCCTGCAGGCCCTGCAGGTAATCCAGCAGCAAGGTGAAGTGCTTGTCCGAGACCTACATTGGAATAGAAACCAGTCCATCTCCTGGCACCGACACTGCACAACTTCAGAAACAGGCGGACACAGGGAATCAGGTGGACACAAGGAAACAGGCGGACACAGGGAAACAGGCGGACACAGAGAAACAGGCGGACACAGGGAAACAGGCGGACACAGGGAAACAGGCGGACACAGGGAAACAGGCGGACACAAGGAAACAGGCGGACACAGAGAAACAGGCAGACACAGGGAAACAGGCGGACACAGGGAAACAGGCGGACACAGGGAAACATGCGGACACAGGGAAACAGGCGGACACAGGGAAACAGGCGGACACAAGGAAACAGGCGGACACAGGGAAACATGCGGACACAGGGAAACAGGCGGACACAGGGAAACAGGCGGACACAGGGAAACAGGCGGACACAGGGAAACAGGCGGACACAGGGAAACAGGCGGACACAAGGAAACAGGCGGACACAAGGAAACAGGCGGACACAGGGAAACATGCGGACACAGGGAAACATGCGGACACAGGGAAACAGGCGGACACAGGGAAACAGGCGGACACAGGGAAACAGGCGGACACAGGGAAACAGGCGGACACATGGAAACAGGCGGACACAAGGAAACAGGCGGACACAGGGAAACATGCGGACACAGGGAAACATGCGGACACAGGGAAACAGGCGGACACAGGGAAACAGGCAGACACATGGAAACAGGCGGACACAGGGAAACAGGCGGACACAAGGAAACAGGCAGACACAGGGAAACAGGCGGACACAGGGAAACATGCGGACACAGGGAAACAGGCGGACACAGGGAAACATGCGGACACAGGGAAACAGGCGGACACAAGGAAACAGGCGGACACAGGGAAACATGCGGACACAGGGAAACAGGCGGACACAGGGAAACAGGCGGACACAGGGAAACAGGCGGACACAGGGAAACAGGCGGACACAAGGAAACAGGCGGACACAAGGAAACAGGCGGACACAGGGAAACATGCGGACACAGGGAAACATGCGGACACAGGGAAACATGCGGACACAGGGAAACAGGCGGACACAGGGAAACAGGCAGACACATGGAAACAGGCGGACACAGGGAAACATGCGGACACAAGGAAACAGGCAGACACAGGGAAACAGGCGGACACAGGGAAACATGCGGACACAGGGAAACAGGCGGACACAGGGAAACAGGCGGACACAGGGAAACAGGCGGACACAGGGAAACAGGCGGACACAAGGAAACAGGCGGACACAGGGAAACAGGCGGACACAGGGAAACAGGCGGACACACGGAAACAGGCGGACACAGGGAAACATGCGGACACAAGGAACTGCAGACGCTGCAACCCTGAGCAGAACATAAAGTGTGTGGGGGGACCGTCGTGGGGGGAGGGGAAGAACAATGGACAATGGGGAGCCGGCATGGGGGGGACTGCTGTGGGGGGGGGGAGGGCGGCCGCAATTGGTGGAGCTGGAGCACGTGGCCGCTGGCTGGGTGAGGTCACGTGGGGCGCGGGGCGGTGACGTCACCCTTTCCCCGTATTTGGGAGTGAGGAAGTTGGCAACCCTACAAATACGGGACAAGGGCGGTCCCACACGGGACAAACTTATTTAGCTCAAAATACGGGATGTCCCGGCTAATACGGGACGGTTGGCGACGTTAGCTACGCCACCCGTTGTTGTAAACTGGAACCTTATTCACATTGATTTGACACGGGGGGGGGTTACCTGGTCACGGGGGGGGTTTACATGGTCACGGGGGGGGGTTACCTGGTCACAGGGGGGGGGGGTTACCTGGTCGCAGGGGGGGGGGGGTTACCTGGTCACGGGGGGGTTACCTGGTCACGGGGGGGGGGTTACCTGGTCACGGGAGGAGTTACCTGTTCACGGGGGGGGGTTACCTGGTCACAGGGGAGGGGGGTTACCTGGTCACGGGGGGAGTTACCTGGTCACGGGGGGGGGGTTACCTGGTCACAGGGGGGGGGTTACCTGGTCACGGGGGGTTACCTGGTCACGGGGGGGGTTTACCTGGTCATGGGGGGGGGGTTTAACCTGGTCATGGTGGGGGGGGGGTTACCTGGTCACGGGGGGGTTACCTGGTCACGGGGTGGGGGGGGGTTACCTGGTCACGGGGGGGGGGGTTTAACCTGGTCATGGTGGGGGGGGGTTACCTGGTCACGGTGGGGGGGGGTTTACCTGGTCACAGGGGTTTACCTGGTCACGGGGGGGGGGGTTACCTGGTCACGGTGGGGGGGGGGTTTACCTGGTCACGGGGGGGGGTTACCTGGTCACGGGGGGGGGTTTACCTGGTCACGGGGGGGGTTTACCTGGTCACGGGGGGGGGGGTTTACCTGGTCACGGGGGGGGGTTTACCTGGTCACGGGGGGGGGGGTTTACCTGGTCACGGGGGGGGGTTACCTGGTCACGGGGGGGGGTTTACCTGGTCACGGGGGGGTTTACCTGGTCACGGGGGGGGGTTTACCTGGTCACGGGGGGGGGTTACCTGGTCACGGGGGGGGGGTTTACCTGGTCACGGGGGGGGGGTTTACCTGGTCACACGGGGGGGGTGGGTTACCTGGTCACGGGGGTTGGGGGGGTTTACCTGGTCACGGTCATACATGTGCTGCAGTAGCCATATCTGTCTGGTCTTCTGAAATCTCCACTCCTTGCGGTTTGTGGACCACCTACGTAGAAACACAAGATAGCGTGAAAAGCTCAGGTCGTTTTAGCGAAATAACAAAAGCTATAAATGTAGATTATGTTACCCTGGAGTCGACCATCTAGACTCAGAGAGCCACAGTGTGGAAACAAGCCCTTCGGCCCAACTTGCCCACACACACCGGCGGCCAACTTGCCCACACCGGCGGCCAACTTGCCCACACCGGCGGCCAACTTGCCCACACCGGCGGTCAACATGTCCCATCTACACTAGCCCCACCCACCTGCCCATACCCCTCCAAACCTGTCCTATCCGTGTACCTGTCCAACTGTTTCTTAAACGTTGTAATAGTCCCAGCCCCAACTACCTCCTCTGGCAGCTCGTTCCTCACACCCACCACCCTCTGTGTGAAAAGGTTACCCCTCAGATTCCTATGAAATATTTCCTCCTTCACCTTTAGACTACGTCCTCTGGTCCTCGATTCCTTTGCTCTGGGCAAGAGAATCCGTGCGTCTACCAGATCGATTCCTCTCATGATTGTATGCACCTCTATAAGATCATTTCAATGCACCTTGGCCATGTTCATTAGAAGGCTGCCTGGATTGGAGGCCATCAGCTACAAGGAGAGGATGGACAGACTTGGATAGTTTGGTCCGGAACGCAGGAGGTTGAGGAGAGACCTGGGAGACGTGTATACGATTACGAGAGGGATAGATGAGGTAGACAGTCAGAACCTTTCACCCGGGGTGTAATTGTCAAAGACCAAAGGGCATCATTTTTAGTTTAGTTTAGTTTAGAGATACAGCGCGGAAACAGGCCCTTCGGCCCACCGGGTCCGCGCCGACCAGCGATCCCCGCACACTAACACTATCCTGCACACACTAGGGACAATTTACATTTACACCAAGCCAATTAACCTACAAACCCGCACGTCTTTGGAGTGTGGGAGGAAACCGACGATCCCACGCAGATCACGGGGCGTACGTACAAACTCCGCACAGACGGTACCCGTAGTCAGGATGGAACCCGGGTCTCCGGCGCTGCATTCGCTGTAAGGCGGCAACTCTACCGCTGCGCCACCGTGACCGCCCAACTAAATAACTTTAAGATGAGAGGGCCAAAGTGTACAGGAGATATGCGGGGTAGGTTTATTTTACACAGAGGGTGGGGGGTGCCTGGAACACACTGCCAGGGGCAGCGCTGGAGGCAGATACGTTCTTCCAGCACTTTGTCTTTTACTTTCAGAGTTGCTTGAAATGCAAATTGTAAGCAAGCATTTATCAACATTGCAGTAACTGTTCACTCAGTCCAAAGGGGAAGGGTGCGGATTTTCACAAATGAGAGATGGCGTGACATCTTATATTTCCTCGTTCAGTTCAGTTTAGTTTAGTTTAATTAGAGATACAGCGCGGAAACAGGCCCTATGGCCAAACTGAGTCCGTGCCGCCCAGCGATCCCCGCACATTAACACTATCCTACACCCACTAGGGACAGTTTTTACATTTACCAAGCCAATCAACCTACAAACCCGCACGTCTTTGGAGTGTGGGAGGAAACCGAAGATCTCGGAGAAAACCCACGCAGGTCACGGGGTAAACGTACAAACTCCGTACAGACGGCACCCTTAGTCGGGATTGAACCCGGGTCTCCGGCGCTGTGAGGCAGCAACTCTACCGCTGCGCCACTGTGCAGCCCAAGCAGTTATAGCAACCAAGGAAACATTTGTCCACTCGACTGTGATCTAAAATTCATCATCCATGTACAACGTTTACTACAGGGCGGCACGGTGGCGCAGCGGTAGAGTTGCTGCCTCACAGCGCCGGAGACCCGGGTTCGATCCCGACTACGGGTGCCGTCTGTACGGAGTTTGCACGTTCTCCCCGTGACCTGCGTGGGTTTTCTCCGGGTGCTCCGGTTTCCTCCCACACTCCAGAGACGTGCAGGTTTGTAGGTTATTTGGCTTCTGTAAGATTATAAATTGTCTCTAGTGTGCAGGATAGTGTTAGTGTATGGTGTGATCGTTGGTCGGCATGGACCTGGTGGGCCGAAGGGCCTGTTTCCACGCTGTATTTCTAAAGTCTGAAGTCTAAGGTAAAATTGTGTAAGAAAATGGTCATAAACTTTCATGCTTATTTCCTACAGAAGTATTTTTAAAGTAAAATAACTCCGTGAGTGATTTATTTGCAAGCTGCAATTAATGTACTTAAAATATCTTACTTAATCCACCACAGTTGTGTGTTTGTATCTGTAGCCTGGAAACAAGATATTTTTAAAGCTAGGTTTAGATGATTAAGGTGAGAGGGGAAAGATTTAATAGGAACCTGAGGGGCAATTTTTTCACACAGAGGGTGGTGGGTGTATGGAACGAGCTGCCAGAGGAGGTAGTTGAGGCAGGGACTGTCGCAACATCTAAGAAACAATTGGACAGGTACATGGATAGGACGGGTTTACAGGGATATGGGGCAAACATGAGCAGGCGGGACGAGTGTAGGTAGGGCATCTTGGTCAGCATGGGCAAGTTGGGCCGAAGGGCCTGTTTCCACACTGTGTGACTCGATGACTCTATCTAGATCCTTTGTTTCTTTGAACATTGACTTATCATTTCCTTTTCCCAGATTGGACACTTTTTCTGCTAACAATGAAATGAAGCATTTGTTGATAGGTGACGTTTCACAGAGTGCTGGAGTAACTCAGTGGGTCAGGCAGTATCTCTGGAGAACATGGATAGGTGACGTTTCACAGAGTGCTGGAGTAACCCAGCGGGTCAGGCAGCATCTGTGGAGAACATGGATATGTGACGTTTCACAGAGTGCTGGAGTAACTCAGCGGGTCAGGCAGCATCTGTGGAGAACATGGATATGTGACGTTTCACAGAGTGCTGGAGTAACTCAGCGGGTCAGGCAGCATCTCTGAAAAAGATTGATAGATGGTTTCATGTCTGAAGAAGAAACCCTACTTCAGATATGAATCGTCACCTATCCATGTTCTCCAGAGATGCTGCCTGACCCGCTGAGTTACTCCAGCACTCTGTGTCTTTCTTTGGCCGAAGAACCAGCATCTGCAGTTCCTAGTTATTACTGTTGACTCTTCACTTGTTCCTCTGCTTGCCCCAAGACCATGCCCTTAATTCTAGAAGATCTGGCTAGAAACCAGAGCCCATGAACACTCATCCTATCGCACGCCTACAATCTTAAAGCTACGCCATTTCCCTTTGGGACGGCACGGTGGTGCAGCGGGTAGTACCTCTGCCTCGTTGTGTCAGAGACCCGGGTGCGATCCTGACCCCAGGTGCTGTCAGTGTGGAGTTTGCACGTTCTCCCTCTGACCTCGTGGGTTTCCTCCGGGCGCTCCGGTTCCCTCCCACATCCCAAAGACGTGCGGGTTTGTAGGTTAATCGGCCCTCTGTAAAATTGCCCCCCTGGTGTGCAGGGAGTGGATGAGAAAGTGGGATAACATTGAACTAGTGTGAACGGCTGATCGATGGTCGGCGTGGACTCGATGGGCCGAAGGGCCTGTTTCCGTGCTGTATCTCTTAAACTAAAACTAAATTAGAATTCACTTTTTTGTTGCCACTGACCTAATCCAAACCGAATTAGCGGTTGCCAAACATGTCCATCTGTTGACTTTAGTTGTGTTTTTTGTGTTTTAGAGATACTGCATGGATACAGATCCTTCGGCCTACCGAGACCGTGCCGACCAGCGATCCCCATACACTAGCACTATGGATAATTTACAATTACACCAAAGCCAATTAACCAACAAGCCTGCGCGTCTTTGGAGTGTGGGAGGAAACCGGTGCACCCGGAGAAAACCAACGCAGGTCACAGGGAGAACGTACAAACTCCGTACAGACAGCCCCCCAAGTCAGGATCGGACGCGAGTCTCTGGCGCTGTGAGGCAGCAACTCTAACTGTATACACTGGAATTTAGAAGGATGAGAGGGGATCTTATCGAAACGTGTAAGATTATTAAGGGGTTGGACACGTTAGAGGCAGGAAACATGTTCCCAATGTTGGGGGAGTCCAGAACCGGGGGCCACAGTTTAAGAATAAGGGGTAGGCCATTTAGAATGGAGATGAGGAAAAACTTTTTCAGTTGTAAATCTGTGGAATTCTCTGCCTCAGAAGGCAGTGGAGGCCAATTCTCTGAATGCATTCAAGAGAGAGCTAGATAGAGCTCTTAAGGATAGCGGAGTCAGGGGGTATGGGGAGAAGGCAGGAACGGGGTACTGATTGAGAATGATCAGCCATGATCACATTGAATGGTGGTGCTGGCTCGAAGGGCCGAATGGCCTCCTCCTGCACCTATTGTCTATTGTCTATTGTCTACCGTGCCGCCCATTCATCTAGGTTGTACGCTGCCAAAGTGAATTGGAACGTTTCTAATTCTTACGTTGTCAGATATTCCAAGGCAAGTTGGCAAGCTGAGGCCCTCTGCGGAGTTCCCTCTTGCACCACCACGCTGGCTTCCCGCAACGTCTTTTTTTCTTCCTTTTTACGCTCTTTCTTCAGTTTCCGTTCCATCGTTCTCTTTGCTTCTGGAGAGAGTTCCTCCTCGCCCTCGATTCCATCCATTGGTTTTTCCTCAGTGTCCTGGTAACGGTAAATTAGATGGTCCATTAAGGAAAGAAGGTGGAGGTTTATTTTGTGGAGAACATATATATCAGATCTCTTGAAAAAAGGAATAGGCGACGATTCAGTTCGAGACCCTCCTGAAGATGGGTCTCGACCCGAAACGTCTCCTATTCCTTTTCTCTAGAGATCCTTCCTGACCCGAAAAGGTAAATAGTTTAGTTTAGTTTACTTTAGATATACAGCACAGAAAAAGGCCCTTCGGCCCACCGAGATCGTGCAGACCAGCGATCACCCCGTACACTAGCGCAATCCTACACACACTAGGGTCAATTTACAATTTTACCGAGGCCAATTAACCTGCAAACCTGCACGCCTTTGGAGTGTGGGAGGAAACCGGAGCACCCTGGGAAAACCCACGCGGGTCACGGGGAGAACGTACAAACTCCGTACAGACAGCGCCCGTGGTCGGGATGGAACCCGGGTCTCCGGCGCTGTGAGGCAGCAGCTCTACCCGCTGCTCCACCGTGAACGTCGCAATAAATAGTTGTTTCCAAATTGATAAGTGGTAAAAAGAAACACAAAAGGAAGGGGGGAGGGGGGGAGTGAAGGGGAGGGGATGGGGGCAGAGGGGGGGAGGGGGATGGGGGGAGGGGGCGAGGAGAGGGTGCTGCATCAATGCAGGAGAGGTTTGGGGCCAACAGTTCCACTTGGTCTAGTAAACATTAAAACATAGAAACATAGAAAACAGGTGCAGGAGTAGACCATTCGGCCCTTTGAGCCAGCACCGCCATTCAATGTGATCATGGTTGATCATCCACAATCAGTGCCCCGTTCCTGCTTTCTCCCCATATCCCTTGATTCCGTTAGCCCTAAGAGCTAAATCTAACTCTCTCTTGAAAACATCCAGTGAATTGGCCTCCACTGCCTTCTGTGGTAGAGAATTCCACAGATTCACAACTCTCTGGGTGAAAAAGTTTTTCCTCATCTCAGTCCTAAATGGCCGACCCCTTAATCCTTAAACTGTGACCCTTGGTTCTGGACTCACCAAACATCGGGAACATTTTTCCTGCATCTAGCCTGTCCAATCCTTTAAGAATTTTATTTGTTTCTATAAGATCCCCTCTCATCCTCCTAAATTCCAGTGAATACAAGCCCAGTCGACCCATTCTTTACTGAGATAACTTCCCTTAGAAATGTTATCGGTTTATTTAGCAAAACTCCAGCAAACTTGAGTGCCTATTGGACAAGTTGCATTGTGCAAATCTACTTGGAGTGAATGGTCCTACGATCTTGTGTGCAGCCAAATAAATTGCTGGCTAATGCCTTCATTGCAGGATTGAAAATTTGGGTTACTATGTGGAGGATTTAGACGGACTCAATAACCCAGCAGATCATGTGCTCTCAAGCTTACAGTGCAGAAACAAGTAAATCTCAAACAAAGCCAGTCTACTGTAGTCCGTTAAAAAGAAATAGTCCACTCCTGGCTCTCCCCACTCTCTGTGTAAAACAACGGTGCCGGTGGTGCAGCGGGTAGAGCTGCTGCCTCACAGCGCCAGAGACCCGGGTTCCATCCTGACCTCGGGTGCTGTCTGTATGGAGTTTGCACGTTCTCCCCGTGATCACGTGGGTTTTCTCCGGGTGCTCCGGTTTCCTCCCCCACTCCAAAGACGCACAGTTTTGTAGCTTAATTGTAGGTCAATGGTAAACATTGTAAATAGTCCCTGGTGTGTTGGATAGTGCTCGTGTACAATCTGTGTACGAACACTGGTCGGTGGGCCGAAGGGCCTGATTAGAGATTGCACGTATCTCTAAACTAAACTAAACTAAACACGCAGACACATGCACACCTACGCACACACACACACATATTATATATATATACACACACACATGCACACCTAAGCACACACACTCACACTCACACGCAGGTCTACGCACACTCACACACATATACACACTTACACACACACACATGCACACCCTCTCACACATGCACACATGCACACCTACGCACACACTCACACATACGCACACACTCCAAAGACGTACAGGTATGTAGGTTAATTGGCTGGGTAAATGTAAAAATTGGCCCTAGTGGGTGTAGGATAGTGTTAATGTGCGGGGATCGCTGGGCGGCACGGACTTGGTGGGCCGAAAAGGCCTGTTTCAGGCTGTATATATATGATATGATATGATATGCACACCTAAGCACACACTAACAATCACACACATATACACACACACACTCACACACATACATACACATGCACACCTACGCACACACTAACAATCAAACACACACGCACACATATACACACACACTCACAAACATACACACACATACAAACACACATGCACACCCTCACACGCACACATGCACACCTATGCACACACTCACACACACATGCACACCTACGCACACACTAACAATCAAACACACACACACACACACACACACACACACAAACATACACACACATGCACACCTACGCACACACTCTCACACACACACACAATTGCATGCTTGCTCACCCCAGCAGAGGGCGATGAGGAGCACCAGGAGCTGGCTGCCTGTCCCTCTGATGTGAAGATGGACACAAAATGCTGGAGTAACTCAGTGGGACATGCAGCATCTCTGGATTCAGATTTAGAGACTTCCTCCCCAGCTGTTACCAGGCAGCTGAGCCATCCTACCACCAACTAGAGAGCGGTCCTGACTAGGGTTGCCAACTGTCCCGTATTAGCCGGGACATCCCGTATTTTGGGCTAAATTAGTTTGTCCCCGTACGGGACCACCCTTGTCCCGTATTAGTAGGGTTGCCAACTTCCTCGCTCCCAAATAAGGGTGACGTCACCGCCCCGCGCCGCACGTGACCTCACCCAGCCAGCGGCCACGTGCTGCCGCTCCACCAATGGCGGCCGCCATTGGTGGAGCGGGAGCACGTGGCCGCTGGCTGGGCGAGGTCACGTGGGGCGCGCGGGGCAGTGACGTCACCCTTTGTCCCGTATTTGGGAGTGAGGAAGTTGGCACCACTAGTCCT
>NC_135973.1:5513721-5558721 GCF_053455715.1 Rhinoraja longicauda
AAATCCCCTAGTCCGCCCGATCTGATGGGAAAACCGGGTGTAAACGGAGCTCTGCAAAAAAATAAAGTTTCGGAGCAGATTGACGAGCGGGAACCTCGGCCTTGTGTTTCTATTCGCTTTATTTTTAACCAAACATTGTGAAAATATAGAATCCAAAATGACCAACCTTGCGTCAATGGCAAAAAGTGACTAGAACCCAGGAACTCCACCACATTAATGTCAGTCCTTCGTGAAATTTACACCCCGCCCTTATAACAACATAGCACGCTGCCAGCTATTTGGTGATCGTTTATTTATTTAATTATAATCATTCTTTTTTTAATTTTATCATTATAAATAATAATCATTCGACCCTTTCGCCTCTTGTCAAATATCCTCCAGTGAATTTCAAACGGATCACTGTGGTCCGAGGCTTGTGTAACTCTGCATGAAGGTTTCTGCGAGGTTTGACTTGCGCTCTGGGACAGTCTGAACACGGAGCCGATGTTCTGGATCTTCAGCGAGTTCCAGGGCACTCCGTGAATGAATGTTCTATCTGCACAAGGAATTCACATTCCGAAATTATTCAAAACGCGCACTTTCTTGCCAGCGATTGGCGTTATCAAAGTACTGGGGTGGGGTGAACATAGTAAATTAATATGTCGTACCATTTGTGTGTGTGTGTGCTGTGTGTGTGTGTGTGTGTGTGTGTGTGTGTGTGTGTACGTGTGTGTAAGGGTCTGTGTGTGTACGTGTTTGTGTGTGTACGTGTATGTGTGTGTGGTGTGTGTGTGTGTACGTGTTTGTGTCTGTGTGTGTATGTACGTGTTTGTGTGTGTTGTGCGTGTGTGTTTGTACGTGTTTGTGTGTGTGGGGGTGTGTGTGTGCGAGTGTGTATGTACGTGTTTGTGTGTGTGTGTGTATGTGTGTAGGAAAATAACTGCAGATGCTGGTTCAAATCGAAGGCGTCACAAATGTGTGTGTGTGTGTGTGTGTATGTGTGTGTGTGTGTACATGTGTGTGTGCGTGTGTGTATGTACGTGTTTGTGTGTGTGTGTATATGTGTGTGTGTGTGCATGTGTGTGCGTGTACGCGTTTGTGTGTGTGTACGTGTTTGTGTGTATGTGTGTAGGAAAATAACTGCAGATGCTGGTTCAAATCGTGTGTGTGTGTGTGTATGTACGCGTGTAGTGTGTACATAGGTGTATGTATGTGTACATTATTTCCGCGACTATTAAAATAGTGTCGTTTTGACATAAGAACACCAGTGGTGGTCTTTTTCGCTTCGTTAACAAACAGCGGCGATTTGTATCTCGTTGCCATGTCATTGTGTGAACACTTTATTGTTGTATATTCTGCACTGGCACGGCGTTATTATGGTCAGCAGTAATACTCTTAATGTAGCCAGTCTTTGAAGTTTCATAAAAATACGGTAGAATCGCACCCAGTCTTCATTCAATGTCACCGACGATCTCGATATCCTATTACATCAAAGATCACATTTCACAACTAAAGGACGTTCCTTTAGAGAGGAGACGAGGAGGAATTTCCCTGAGTCAGAGGGTGGTGAATCTGTGGAATTCATCGCCGCAGACGGCTGTGGAGGCCAAGTCAGTGGGTATTTTTGACGGATTCTTGATTAGTGCGGGTGTCAGGGGTTTATGGGGAGAGGCAGGAGAGTGGGGTTGAGATGGGAGAGATAGATCAGCCATGATTGAATGGCGGATTAGACTTGATGGGCCGAATGGCCTAATTCTGATCCTATCACTCATGGACTTATGAAGATAGTTCTAATAAGAGTACAATCCTAACCATTTACTGTGATTCTTCTAACGTGAATGCAAGTATCTCGTTTATTAACACAATTCCTGATTCTGTGCTGTATGACTCTATGCTTCAAATTGCCCTTCATTCTGTTGGTCAGAGAGCTATATTTGAACAGTTGATGGACAGACACTAAGTACACATACATTCAAAACACCAATGCCCTTCTCTCCTGAGATGCTGCCTGACCTGCTGAGTTACTCCAGCATTTTGTGAAATAAATACCTTCGATTTGTACCAGCATCTGCAGTTATTTTCTTACAAATGCTATTAAATACAGCACTCCAGTCCTTGCTTTCCCTCTCTATCCCCTCCCCCTTCTCAGTTCTTCCACCAGTCTTCCTGTCTCCGACTACATTCTATCTTTGTCCCGCCCCCCTGACATCAGTCTGAAGAAGGGTCTCGAAACGTCCTCGAAACGTCACCCATTCCTTCTCTCCCGAGATGCTGCCTGACCCGCTGAGTTACTCCAGCATTTTGTGTCTACCTTCGATTTTAACCAGCATCTGCAGTTTTTTTCCTTCCTACTCTAGTCCAGCCCAGTTTAGTTTATTGTCACGTGTGCCGAGGTACAGTGAAAAGCTTTAGTTGCGTGCTAACCAGTCAGCGGAAAGACAATACGTGATTACAATCACTTACATTGTATAGTGGAAAGTGTATAGATACTTGATAAGGGTATAACGTTTCGTGCAAGGTAACGTCAGCAAAGACCGACCCAGCGTAGTCTGAGAATTTGATGTTACCAGCAGCTCGGATCAATACTAATCCATAATGAATTCTGGCCATTCGGCCCATCAAACCTACTCCGCCATTCACTCATGGCTAATCTATCTCTCCCTCCGAACCCCATTCTCTAGCCTTCGCCCCATAACTCCTGACTAATCAATGTATGTAATTCAGCTGAAGGTAGTACCTAAGTAATAAACCAATTTACGGCAGAACCTTTGGGTTAAAATCAGCTTAGATGTTTCACATAAGCATTATCTGTATCGATTTCTGTTACTTACGTTAGAACTATCAATACCATACCAAGCCCGCCGAGTTAGTCCGCCTGGACCAACCTGATCTCCCGGTTTCCAAACACTTTAATTCCCCTTCCCATTCCCACACTAAACCCTTCTGTCCTAGGTCTCCTCCATTGTCAGAGTGAGGCCAAACGCAAATTGGAGGAACAGCTTCTCATGCTTCGCTTAGGCAGTTTACACCCCAGGATCTCGACCCGAATATAATGAAAGAATGGGTCGACTGGTCTTGTATTCACTGGAATTTAGAAAGGCGAGAGGAGATCTTGTAGAAACATATACAATTCTTAAAGGATTGGACAGGCTAGATGCAGGAAAATGTTCCCCATGGTGGGGGAGTCCAGAACTAGGGGGTCACGGTTTAAGAATTAGGGGTAGGCCATTTAGGACTGAGATGAGGAAAAACCTTTTCACCCAGAGAGTTGTGAATCTGTGGAATTCTCTGCCACAGATGGCAGTGGAGACCAACTCACTGGATTGCTATTAAAGGAATCAAGGGATATGGGGAAAAAGCAGGAACGGGGTACTGATTTTAGATGATCGGCCATGACCATATAGAATGGCGGTGCGGGCTCGAAGGGCCGAATGGCCTCCTCCTGCACCTATTTTTCTGTGTTTCTATGAAACATCGTCCATTCTTTTTATCTAGAGATGCTGCCTGTCCCGCTGAATTACTCCAGCATCTTATGTCTATCTTCGGGATGAATATTGGTATCTCTCACTTCTAGTAAATCTTGCACCCCCCTCTCTCTCCATCCCCCCCCCCCCCCCCATCCCAAGTCCCACCAGCTTCAAAGTCGTCTTCTTCAGTCTCATTGTCTGTAACTCGTTTTCACCTAGCCCACAGCTAACAACGGCCCGTTTCGTCCATCATCGTAACTTTTTTTGCATATCTTTCATTCATTTGTTCTATATCTCTCTATCGCCGTCTATATCTCTCGTTACCCGTTTCTCCCGAGTCTCAGTCTGAAGAAAGGTCTCGACCCGAAACGCCAAGTATTCCTCCCCTCCAGAGATGCTGCCTGTCCCGCTGAGTTACTCCAGCATTTTGTGTCTATCTTCGTTTCCAACAAAGAGAATGGCATTTGCTATTAAAGGCGTTTTCTTCCTCTCTGGAATATTTGCAGCTTTCAGTGCAAGGAGTTGACCAACCTAACAAATAGAGATGCTGCCTGAGATTCCTCCAGAGATGCTGCCTGCCCCGCTGAGTTACTCCAGCATTTTGAACCTATCTTGTGTCTCGTGTGCCCGTCGCTGTTTGCTCGAAATAGTGATCACGCGTGCTCCACGCGAGCAACGAATCCACATTTACTGGGACCATGAGCTATCTTCCACTGAGATGATTCTTCAGTCCGAGGGCCGGGGGTGGTCAGAAAGGGAGAAATCAACTCACGAAGTAAAAACAAATATTTTAATTAATCAAATGGGAAACATTTAAAAAGCGGTAGACACAAAATGCTGGAGCAACTCAGCGGGACAGGCAGCATCTCTCGAGTGAAGGAATGGGTGACATTTCGGGTCGAGACCCTTCTTCAGACTGAGAGTCACTGGAGACTGAAGAAGGGTCTCGACCCGAAACGTCGCCCATTCCTTCTCTCCAGAGATGCTGCCCGTCCCGCTGAGTTACTCCAGCATTTTGCGCCTGTCTTCTGTTTAAACCACCGTCTGCAGTTCCTTCATGCACTAAGCGTTCCACATCCTTGCGCGGTGACTTGAATTCTTCATCGTATAATTTTCCTTTTGTGGGTTTAATTTAAATATAGATCGATTTTCCTGACATCAAACGACCGAAGATCACCCCGGGGTCATCCATGTCACCGCGATATTGGACTTCAGTGTGCGTGTAGATATTAACTCCAGTTAAATGCATCACCGGCTAACTAGTGCAGGAGAGAACGAGGAGTTAGCGCTGTAAAGTATTACTGACAAATGTCCCAGTGTGGTAAACGCGGACTGCCTTTTCTCAGTGGGTTGTGTGGCAGTCCATACACAGGCAAAGGGTCGCTCCTACCTATGTACAGCCCAGTGTGCACATAAAGGGAGGGGGGGGGGGGGGTAAATGGACAAACGTGGAGAGCATACAGCGACGGGGGGGGGGGGGGAGGCACACGAGACACAAGATATCCTCAAAATGCTGGAGTAACTCATCGGGGCAGGCAGCATCTCTGGAGGAATCTCAGGCAGCATCTCTAGTTGTTAGGTTGGTCAACTCCTTGCACTGAAAGGAGTAACCACGTCTTACAGTTGCAGACAGACACAAAACGCTGGAGTAACTCAGCGGGCCAGGCAGCATCTCTGGAGAGAAGGAATGGGTGACGTTTCGGGTCGAGACCCTTCTTCAGACAGAAATGTCCTTTATACATACACCTCATTGTGGACTCTTGAAGGGTCTCGACCCGACACGTCACCCATTCCTTCTCTCCAGAGATGCTGCCTGTCCCGCTGAGTTACTCCAGCGTTTTGTGTGTCTCTTGCTATATTTAACCCGTCGTTAAAAAAAAAAATTTAAACAAAGGGCAACCTTCATTGTCACTGCCGCATTTGTTCTCTCTGGAAACTTGCGAGGGAATAAAATTTTCAAGGCCAGCTGAAAGAAATGCTCTGAGACCAGACAAGACGGGAAAGCGCGAAGATGGGTCTGAGATTGGCACAAAAAGCTGGAGGAACTCAGCGGGTCTGAGATGCTGCCTGTCCCGCTGAGTTACTCCAGCTTTCCGTGTCTATCTTCGGTTTAAACCAACATTTGCAGTTCCTTCCTGCACATGAAGACGAGTCTGACAACAGGGAAAGCGAACAAAGCTGGAGATTGCAGCCCAGCTTCGGTCGTTGCCCACGTGTTGAGTGATATGACTTGGACTGACCGCCAGGATTGTAACATTTAGTGTAAGAAGATGACTGCAGATGCTGGTACAAATCGAAGGTATTTATTCACAAAATGCTGGAGTAACTCAGCAGGTTTATATCCTATATCCTTCCTTTGTCCCGCCCCCCCTGACATCAGTCTGAAGAAGGGTCTCGACCCGAAACGTCACCCATTCCTTCTCTCCCGAGATGCTGCCTGACCTGCTGAGTTACTCCAGTATTTTGTGAATAAATACCTAGGATTGTAACATTGTTCTTTATCCACTCGCCTGCTTCGCTTCCCTCCCTCCCCTCCCTTTCCCCAATACCATTCAATTAGAGTCCCCTTGTTCCCATTTTAATTCTCCCACACTATTTATTCCCCAGTCTCCAATCTTGTTACCTCGCCTCCCATTCTCCGTTCATGCATCGAGCAGACGGTTCGGTTCATTCGCAAGGGAACAGCTCGTTTCGGACGCTTATTATTTTGTCACAGCGTGCAGAGTCTCTTTCATCCTCGGCAGTAAATCAAACGGCGCAGACAGAGACAGCGTGGAGAAAATAATCAAACACGCAGCCACCCCGCCCGTCGCCTTTCGATTTTCAGTTGGGCTTACATACTGTACCGACTCGAACCTTTCCAAAACCCTCGTTTTATTTATTTCCTCTGTAACATCGCCTTGGGTTACGATACCATTTTAAGGACCTCTCTTTTAAAAAAAAAAAAAGGGATACAAATCATGCCAAGTGCTTAATATTTTGCCAAAGGAAACACATTCAGTCTTACTGGGAAATGGATATGTTGTTTAATGTCACGTCGTCTTCCATAGTCATAGAGTCACAGAGTGATGCAGTGTGGAAATAGGCCCACACCGGTCAACAATGTCCCAGCTACACTAGTCCCACCTGCCCGTGTTTGGCCCATATCCCTCCAAACCTGTCCTGTCCATGTACCTGTCTAACTGTTTCTTAAACGTTGGGATAGTCCCAGCCTCAACTACCTCATTTGGCAGCTCGTTCCATACACCCACCACCCTCTGTGCGGAATGTCGTGGGAAATATTTGATCAAATCGTTAGCTGGGCGGCGTGTTTTCGAATCTGTAGTGTTCGTGTTTGGCCGGAGAATGTTGAATGTTGGCATTGTCATAACATTGCCATGTCACACACAAACAAACAAACCCTTGACAAGTTCGCTTCGGGTTCTCGAGCAACTGGTGGCTGTGACTGCCAATACTTCGCTCGCGTGTAAATAGCATTTAAATTATTTTTTTTAAACCCACAAAATTGCTGCTCTGGACGAGATGATCGCAGGTATTTGGATAGGCAGGAGACAACGCGGCGTTTGTTGGTTGTTTCTGAGTACAGTTATTGAGTTTAACAGTCACACAAAGAGAACCGCGTTGAATCCAAAGGGGAGGTTGTGGAAGAGTCTGTGCCGAGGTAGTTGAGGCCAGTTCATTGGCTATATTTAAGAGGGAGTTAGATGTGGCCCTTGTGGCTAAAGGGATCAGGGGGTGTGGAGAGAAGCAGGTACAGGATACTGAGTTGGATGATCAGCCATTGAATGGCGGTGCAGGCTCGAAGGGCCGAATGGCCTCCTCCTGCACCTATTGTCTATGTTTCTATGAGAACGTTAAATGCTTGCAGTGGGTTTTCAAGGTTGCACGTTGCAACTGGCCTAATTCAAGTGCATTCAAGAGAGAGCTGGATAGAGCTCTTAAGGATAGTGGAGTCAGGGGGTATGGGGAGAAGGCAGGAACGGGGGTACTGATTGAGAATGATCAGCCATGATCACATTGAATGGCGGTGCTGGCTCGAAGGGCCGAATGGCCTCCTCCTGCACCTATTGTCTGTTGTCTACTAACACAAGCGGGGGAAAGAACTGCAGACGCCTGATTTTAAACCGAAGATAGACACAAAAAAAGCTGGAGTAACTCCGCGGGCCAGGCAGCATCTCAGGAGAGAAGGAATGAGATGACATTTCGGGTCGAGACCCTTCTTCAGACTTCTCCACCCGAAATGTGACCTATTCCTTTCCACCAGAGACGCTGCCTGTCCCGCTGAGTTACTCCAGCATTTCTTCGGTCTATCTTCGGTTTAAACCAGCATCTGCAGTTCCTTCCTGCACATTTTGTGTTGATATCCATTGGCCGGGGCGATCGATTGTAAACTGATAGGGCAGCATCTGATCAGATCTGAGCCGGTTGAGGTATTTGAGGTGCGCTGCCAAAATAACACTCGCCCGAGCGTGGAGCTGGAATGTAGCAATGTGGTCAATGAGTCCCATCTGTCCATCCACTCGCTGCCCTCTCTTTGGCTGTGCGGATATATGAGGCTTGGGCTTATCTCAAGAGTACATTTTACACAACTAACACGTATTGGGATCGATTCAGAAAACTAAGCAAGTTGCCCTTCTGAACAGCAAGTGGGAAAATCAGCAGAATCTCAGTAAAGATCTTACTGGGATTGAGTTCGCAAGTCAAAGGAGGAGAAGTAGGCCATTCGGCCCATCAAGTCTACTCCGTCATTCAATCGTGGCTGACCTATCTCTCCCTCCTAACCCCATTCTCCTGCCTTCTCCCCATAACCTGACACCCGGACTAATCAAGAATCAATCAATCTATCTATCTATCTATCTATCTATCTATCTATCTATCTATCTATCTATCTATCTATCTATCTATCTATCTATCTATCTATCTATCTATCTATCTATCTATCTATCTATCTATCTATCTATCTATCTATCTATCTATCTATCTATCTATCTATCTATCTATCTACCAATCTCTCTCTCTCTCTCTCTCTCTCTCTCTCTCTCTCTCTCTCTCTCTCTCTCTCTCTCTCTCTCTCTCTCTCTCTCTCTCCCCCTCTCTCTCTCTCTCTCTCTCTCTCTCTCTCTCTCTCTCTCTCTCTCTCTCTCTCTCTCTCTCTCTCTCTCTCTCTCTCTCTCTCTCTCTTCACGCAACTGATCTCCCGCTGGCCCAGCACTTTAACTCCCCCTCCCATTCCCAGTCTGACCTCTCTGTCATGGGCCTCCTCCAGTGCCATAGTGAGGCCCGCCGGAAATTGGAGGAGCAGCACCTCATATTTCGCCTGGGCTTGCGGCCCGGTGGTATGAACGTCGACTTCTCCAACTTCAGATAGCTCCTCTGTCCCTCCCTTCCCCTCCTCCTTCCCAGATCTCCCTCTATCTTCCTGTCTCCACCTATATCCTTCCTTTGTCCCACCCCCGACATCAGTCTGAAGAAGGGTCTCGACCCGAAACGTCACCCATTCCTTCTCTCCCGAGATGCTGCCTGACCTGCTGAGTTACTCCAGCATTTTGTGTGTGTCTATCTATCTATCTATCTATCTATCTATCTATCTATCTATCTATCTATCTATCTATCTATCTATCTATCTATCTATCTATCTATCTATCTATCTATCTATCTATCTATCCATCCATCCATCCATCCATCCATCCATCCATCCATCCATCCATCCATCCATCCATCCATCCATCCATCCATCTATCTATCTATCTATCTATCTATCTATCTATCTATCTATCTATCTATCTATCTATCTATCTATCTATCTATCTATCTATCTATCTATCTATCTCTGACTTTAAAATATCCATTGGTTTGGCCTCCACAGCCATTCACAGATTTAATAGACAATAGGTGCAGGAGGAGGCCATTCGGCCCTTCGAGCCAGCACCGCCATTCAATGTGATCATGGCTGATCATTCTCAATCAGTACCCCGTTCCTGCCTTCTCCCCATACCCCCTGACTCCGCTATCCTTAAGAGCTCTATCTAGCTCTCTCTTGAATGCATTCAGAGAACTGGCCTCCACTGCCTTCTGAGGCAGAGAATTCCACAGATTTACAACTCTCTGACTGAAAAAGTTTTTCCTCGTCTCCGTTCTAAATGGCCGACCCCTTATTCTTAAACTGTGGTTCCTGGTTCTGGACTCCCCCAACATTCACCACCCCCTGACTAAAGAAATTCCTCCTCATCTCCTTTCTTTAACGTTGTGGTCCGGCACAAGAGGAAATAAATTTGTATTTTTTAAAATCGTTTTCATTTCTCTGTGTTGTACTTTCATTATATTTCGCAAGACCCCACGAAGGGGTGGGAGAGGGTCGTGTGTAGAATCCAATAACCCGTCGCTCCAGTAAAGGGTAGAGTCAACCTTTTATTGTTAACGTATTAGGAAGGAACTGCAGATGCCGGTTTAAACCGAAGACTGATACAAAACGCTGGAGTAACTCAGCGGGACAGGCAGCATCTCTCTGGAGAGAAGGAATGGGTGCCGTGTCGGGTCGAGACCCTTATTCAGACTAAGGGGACCCATTGAGTGTGAAGACGGGTCTCGACCCGAAACGTCACCCACTCCTTCAGAGATGCTGCCTGACCCATTGAGTTACTCCAGCATTTTGTGTCTCTCTCGCTATATTTAACCCGTCGTTAAATTTTTTAAAACAAAGGGCAACCTTCATTTTCACTGCCGAATTCGTTCTCTCTGGAAACTTGCGAGGGAATTAAATTTGCAAGGCAGCTGAAAGAAATGCTCTGAGACCAGACCAGTCGGGAAAGCGCGAAGATGGGTCTGAGATTGGCACAAAAAGCTGGAGGAACTCAGCGGGTCTGAGATGCTGCCTGTCCCGCTGAGTTACTCCAGCTTTCTCTGTCTATCTTCGGTTTAAACCAACATCTGCAGTTCCTTCCTGCACTGTATATTGACCAGTTCTTTTATTTTTTTTGGACAGCCGAGTCTAATCCCGTGGTAGAGGGGAGCGTCTTATTTTTGTTCTGTAAAACCCCTGCTCTCAAATCCCCTCTAATCTTCATGGTACCCGCTCCACCCCTTCCCCTAACCCCTTACACACTCACACCAGGGGCCAGAGTTTAAGAATAAGGGGTAGGCCATTTAGAACGGAGATGAGGAAAAGCTTTTTCAGTCAGAGAGTTGTAAATCTGTGGAATTCTCTGCCTCAGAAGGCAGTGGAGGCCCATTCTCTGAATGCATTCAAGAGAGAGCTAGATAGAGCTCTTAAGGATAGCGGAGTCAGGGGGTATGGGGAGAAGGCAGGAACGGGGTACTGATTGAGAATGATCAGCCATGATCACATTGAATGGCGGTGCTGGCTCGAAGGGCCGAATGACCTCCTCCTGCACCTATTGTCTATTGTTTCACACGCCAGCAGCCATGTCTGTTTGCACAAAAGCGATGTTGGACGGTGGAGTTACTGGAAATAATTCTGTGATCTCGCTGGGCGCCCTAACAACTGCATTTAAAGCGACGCACTCCGCAGATAGACTTTCCACTTAAAGAATCGCTGACCACGTAACTGTGTAGAGAGGAACTGCAGATGCTGGTTTACATTGTAGACACAACATGCTGGAGTAACTCAGCGGGACAGGCAGCATTTCTGGAGAAGGAGGAATGAGCGACGTTTGGGTCGAGGGTCTCGACCCGAAAGAAGCCTCACCCATTCCTTCTCTGCTGAGATGCTGTCTGTCCCGCTGAGTTACTCCAGCATTGTGTGTCTGCCTTCTTCAGACTGCTGGTTTAATGTGAAATTCGCACCAGCATTTTTTTTCAGCTGAAACAGTGCGCGTTCTGTTTGTCCTGTTGCTTATTCGGCTCCACTGGCTGGCGAGGGCACACAAGACTATTCGCTCAGATGGGTTAGAATGACTGTGTTTGTTCTCCATTTCATGTTCTCCCACTTCTCCCGTTCTAAGGCGGAGACGGGTTGATCTGAAGATAGGCACAAAATGCTGGAGTAACTCAGCGGGACAGGCAGCGTCTCTGCAGAGAAGGAATGGGTGACGTTTCGGGTCGAGACCCTTCTTCACCTGAGATGCTGCCTGACCTGCTGAGTTACTCCAGCACTTTGTGAATAAATACCTTCGATTTGTACCAGCATCTGCAGTTATTTTCTTATACCCTTTGGATAGAAGGAATGGGTGACGTTTCGGGTCGAGACCCTTCTTCGGATATCATTATTTCACCTCCTAGAGGTCTTTGGATAGAATTTTAGTTTAGTTAAATTTATTATTGCCACGAGCACTGAAAAGCTGGGTGCTATCCACTGTTATTCTGCACTTTGAGAATTGCCCTTTATAATTTTTCTCAATCGTTATGCAGGGAGATTTAACCTAACGTGAATTTTCCTAATTACATCATATGTTAGCGTCAGTTTTAACACCCATTTGGTGAAAGTACATTCGGCGTAAACTACATGAATAGAGTTTATTCAGTCTGAAGAAAGGTCGAGTCCCGAAACGTCACCCATTCCCTCTGTCCAGAGAGTATAAGAAAATAACTGCAGATGCTGGTACAAATCGAAGGTATTTATTCACAAAGTGCTGGAACTCAGCCTGACCTGCTGAGTTACTCCAGCACATTGTGTCTACGATAGAGTGTATTTCGTCGCTGCAGGTTAATTTTTCTAAGACACGCTTTAAGTCCCACCGGGATATTTGGATCTAAAGCGAGCCCGCAATACTCAGTAACACCCCTCCTGAAACAAGTAGATAGCCCAGCTCTGATATTTTGAATTTGTCAAGAGTGTTTTAATGTCTTAGATCGCAGATATGACAATTCAATTCTTAATTGCAAAAATGTTTTGTGAACGTCACTTTTAATCGAGTGTCATTAAAGATGCGGTTAAAACCTACAACCTTACTTAAGAGAGCGCGCTCTGTATTCCCCACCCGAGACGTCGCCTCCCAATGTCCTCCAGAGATGCCGAGTTACTCCAGCACTTTGTGCCATTTTGTATAAATCGGCACCTGCAGTTTCTTGTCTCTTAACTTTTAACAACAAAAAATATTGTGGTAATTATTAATAATTTTCGATTATTGGCTATTGATCGGCAAAACGGACGTAGTGCGTTGGAGATAGTCACCAAAAAAAATGCTGGAGTAACTCAGCGGGACAGGCAGCATCTCTTCTGGAGAGAAGGAATGGGTGAGGATTCAGAATCAGAAGAAGGGTCTCGACACGAAACGTCGCCCATCCCTTCTCTCCAGAGATGCCGCCTGTCCCGCTGAGTTACTCCAGCATCTTGTGTCTATCTTCGGTGTAAACCAGCGTCTGCACTTCCTGCTGTAACAAATGTAACCCGCTCACGGTTGAATTCGCCTCCAGTTGTTTATTGGTGAGCTTAAAACAGGCAAATAAATTTTGGAAGATGAACGTACACATGCTTTCAAGAGAGAGCTGGATAGAGCTCTTAAGGATAGCGGAGTGAGGGGGTATGGGGAGAAGGCAGGAACGGGGTACTGATTGAGAATGATCAGCCATGATCACATTGAATGGCGGTGCTGGCTCGAAGGGCTGAATGGCCTACTCCTGCACCTATTGTCTATTGTCTATACACATCGTCCGTGTATCATCCTATAACGACTGCCAGCGCAGTCCCTGTGTAGAAAATCACATCTTTAAAGGGGTATAAGAAAATAACTGCAGATGCTGGTACAAATCGAAGGCATTTATTCACAAAATGCTGGAGTCTTTAAGGAGAGGCAGTATTTTTTTTTGTTTTTACTCCACTGCTGAGCTAACTGATCTAAAGCTTCGCCGCCTCCGCGGTAACCCACGTTACAGAAAACGTCAAAACAAGATAAGGAAAAATGGTGTCACCGGCTGATTTGTTGGACCGCTGATTCATTTCATTATCTTGGTTTTATTGACTCGAAGCGGCAAAGCTGAAAACACGCCTGGTTTCGCCCAACCCAACCCTCCCCCTGCGGTTGAATGTTGAAAAGGACATTCTCGTCCACAGCGAGGAGGGGGGTAGAAAAAAATTCCCCAGCCAGTTCTCTCCGGTTGCTCTGAGCAGCCGAGAGGCGCGTTCACATGTGGCACAAAACTAAACAACGCC
Source organism: Rhinoraja longicauda (assembly GCF_053455715.1). Classification (NCBI taxonomy): domain Eukaryota; kingdom Metazoa; phylum Chordata; class Chondrichthyes; order Rajiformes; family Arhynchobatidae; genus Rhinoraja; species Rhinoraja longicauda. The sequence goes on from NC_135973.1 coordinate 5,527,276, forward strand.
GGGCGATGGCCACCGAGTTAAAACAACGCGCTCACGCTTGTAACTCTCGCTTTTAGACGAAGGGCATGTTACAGAAATAAGGTAGAGGGGCGTGGAACTGCAGAGCAGATGTCGGTTTACCCCCCCCCCCTCCCCGCCCCCCCCAAAAAAGATGCAAAGTGCGGGGGTAACGCTGGATGGAGCGTTGGAATGGGAAATCTCGCAGACCGCTCCGCGCGTATTATATACGTCTAGTTGATTATTGTACGGCGACAAGATTGTTGGGCGGCGTTAGACTTGTCTTAGCGGCCATTCCACTTGTAATGTGCAGGAAGGAACCGCAGATGCCCGGTTTTACACCGAAGATACGACACAGAATGCTGGAGTAACTCAGCGGGACAGGCAGCGTCTGCGGATACAAGGAGCCCCTTCTATCCAGCGGTGCCGTCTGTTCCGCTGAGTTACTCCAGCATTTCTGTTTGTGAATCGCGTCTTTCTCTCCCCCCGAATGTGCTGGAGGACATGGGAGTGCGCTCGGTGGGTGGGTTTTTGTTTTGTTGTAAATGCGGATCGGTTGTGAACAGCGACGAATAAACAGGAGTTGCGAAGAAAAGAGCCGGCGAATAAAGACATAATTTGCAATGGCCAACCGGGCGAGATTTATTGTGCCCGTCACATCTCCGGTCGTAGGCTTTTTGAAAGGAGCACTGTTTACCAGGCAAATACCCGGGGAAATTAACTGGTTTAAATCAACGGGCGCACACATACACACACAGAGAAAATATTACGTTTACCCGAGCAAATATAAACGGCGCAAAGTAGACACTATCGATTGCATGCCAAGATTACGAAACACACACACACACACACACACACCCCTCCCCCAATCTCCAGTCGAGCAAGTTACACCAGAGACACACAAAATGCTGGAGTAACTCAGCGGGGAAGGCAGGCAGCATCGCTGGAGAGAAGGGATGGGTGACGTTTTGGGTCGAGACTGAAATATCTGAAGAAGGGTCTCGACCCGAAACGTCACCCATTCCTTCTCTCCAGAGATGCTGCCTGACCCGCTGAGTTACTCCAGCATTTGGTGTCCGTCTTCGGCGCAAACCAGCGTCTGCGGTTCCTTCCTACACAAGCCGATTTAATCTTGGTGCAAAGTTTGGGAAGGTTTAGTTTCCTTGGCGAACATCGCCTCTTTTTTTTTTTTTGCTTCTCAAGTCGAGAGATGAACGGGCGCGCACATTATTAATAAACAAGCGGAGCGTGTGGGGAAGGAACTGCGGTTGTTTGGGCTTGAACCCAAGATGGACACAAAATGCTGGGGTAACTCCAGGCGGCGTTTCTGGAGAGAAGGAAGGGGGGTCTCGACGGTTCGGGGTCGAGACTCTTCTTCAGACAAACCAAGTACAACATTTCAAACGAGTGAAGTTAGTTATGGAGACGGGAGTCGGGCCTTAGAGGCTGATTTTATTCACAAAATGCTGGAGTAACTCAGCAGGTCAGGCAGCATCTGGGGAGAGAAGGAATGGGTGTCGTTTCGGGTCGAGACCCTTCTTCAGAGGCTGAATATATATGCAGACACAAGGAACTGCAGATGCGGGTTGGTGTGGTGGGAGCAGGGAGGGGAGGGAGTTGCTGAGACATTTCGCTGCCCAAGGCAAACCCTAATTGTAAGTCGTTCCCCGGGATTGTTGTCATGCAGCCTCTGCGGTTGAATTCTGCACGGTGTGGACAGAAAGCAGACAATACTATGGTTGGGCAGATTTTCAGTGTTGATTGCCCCGCGGGGAGGTGAAAGGAGCGGGCGAACCAGGCGAAGCTCTTTAATACAAATCGCCTTTCCACTCTCTGACCTTTACTCCGTCCGCGTTCGCGCTTCAAACTTTTTGTTTTTTAAAAATCCAGAACGACCGTGCGGTATAGAAACATAGAAAATAGGTGCAGGAGTAGGCCATTCGGCCCTTCGAGCCTGCACCGCCATTCAATATGATCATGGCTGATCATCCAACTCAGTATCCCGTACCTGCCTTCTCTCCATACCCCCTGATCCCTTTAGCCACAAAGGCCACATCTAACTCCCTCTTAAATATAGCCAATGAACTGGCCTCAACTACCTTCTGTTGCAGAGAATTCCACAGATTCACCAGTCTCTGTGTGGAAAAAAAACTTTCTCATCTCGGTCCGAAAAGACTTCCCCCTTATCCTTAAACTGTGACCCCTTGTTCTGGACTTCCCCAACATCAACTCGCTAAATCAACATCACCCGCTCACAGTCCAGCCAGGACAACCGCGCTCCGAATGTGGGACCAAGAAACCGCAGATGCTGGGGAGGGAATGACAACAGAAGAGACACAGAGTGTGCTGGAGTAACTCAGCGGGCCAGGCAGAGAGAGACGAGTTTCCCCAGCCGATCTCGGGAGTTCCAGATACTGTGTTGGGGCTCGGTCTAGGGTGGGCGATATCTTGTGAGAAGTTACTTCACTTTACCCCCACCCCCTCTCCCCACCAGGTAAAAGGCACAGAAATGTGAAACCTCCAGATTCAGGTATTTATTTCACAAAATGCTGGAGTAACTCAACGGGTCAGGCAGCATCTCAGGAGAGAAGGAATGGGCGACGTTTCGGGTCGAGACCCTTCTTAATGCAGACTGATGAAGGGTCTCGACCCGAAACGTCGCCCATTCCTTCTTTCCCGAGATGCTGCCCGACCCACTGAGTTACTCCAGCATTTTGTGTAATAAACACCTTCGATTTGTACCGGCATCTGCAGTAATTTTCTTACACCTCCAGATTCAGGGACAGTTCCTTCCCAGCTGTTTGTTGTCCGGACTGATCACAGCTCAGTTTATTAACATTATCCCAACTGAACCACCCCACCACAACCAGAACTACTGCTATCTACCTCAACGGTGACCCTCGGACTATCCGAAATCGGACTTTGCTTGCTTTACCTTGCACTAAACGTTATTCCCTTATCGTCTTATTTATTCGCTGTAAATGGCTCGGTTGTAATAATGTTTTATCTTACCGCTGGCTGGCTAGCACGCAACAAAAAGCTTTTCAGTGTACCTCGGTACAAGCGACTATAAACTGAACTGACACGTTTTATCAGTTTAACCGAACATTCGAGGTACGTATTATTTTATATTCATTGCATGCGTTTGGAGCCAAGGACAATGACGTGGCAAAACTACAAGAAAATGCTCTGCCTCAGAAGACAGTGGAGGCCGATTCACTGGATGCATTCAAAAGAGAGTTAGATAGAGCTCTTAGGGCTAGCGGAATCAGGGGGTATGGGGAGAAAGGCAGGAACGGGGTACTGATTGTGGACGATCGGCCATGATTTCTGTCTTAAAACTGTTACAATTTGTCTCGTTGTGTTGTTGTTGTTTAAACTAATTAAATTATTGCATCGTATGGGAGGCGCATTCCCAATCTCGTTGTACAATGACAATAAAGATATATAAGAAAATAACTGCAGATGCTGGTACAAATCGAAGGTATTTATTCACAAAATGCTGGAGTAACTCAGCGGGTCAGGCAGCATCTCGGGAGAGAAGGAATCAGTCTGAAGAAGGGTCTCGACCCGAAACGTCACCCATTCCTTCTCTCCCGAGATGCTGCCCGACCTGCTGAGTTACTCCAGCATTTTGTGAATAAATACCTTCGACAATAAAGATATATTGTATTGTATTGTATGATCACAGTGAATGGCGGTGCTGGTTCAATGGGCCGAATGGCCTCCTCCTGCACCTATTTTCTATGTAACTCTTCCGTCTCTTTACAAAATAAAAAGGAAAATATCACCGACCGCATTTTAAAATTGTCCGATTGAAAAGATTTGCTATATTTGCCAATATTTTCTATTTCAAACATTTAACGCGGTTTCTTTTTTGTTCCCCACCCGGCGATCTTGTTGGTACTGTGGGCATTTTAACAAAAAAAAATCATCGATTAAGTCGTAATATTACTGCTGAGGTGACCCGTTGTCTTGTCAAATACATTTCATTGTACCCTGTGCCAAATACATTTATAAAAATAATAAATATAATAATCTTTTCGCGGTAAACTGGCGCGATACATTTTAATCGCGGACTGGATGAAATATTAAAAAATATATTATCAAGTCAAAGCGACTGTGCAATCTTTATTTTTCTCTCCCTGGCTCTCTTGATACACGCTTTGTCACAGGGAGAGACAGAGAGACAGACAGAGAGAGGCAGAGAGATACACAGAGGGAGAGGAACAGAGAGAGAGACAGAGAGAGGGAGGCAGAGAGAGAGAGAACGCATCACACAAAGCTGTAAACACCACACCGACCAGCAATGAACGCACGATAGATCAGTTCAAACAAAACATAGTGAAAAATGTCCATCTTACAACCAATCCACAAACGGCTTTCCCCACACAAGTTAAAAAAATAAACCCCCGAAAGTTAAAACGTTTCGCATGTTGGAAGCAGAACGTCCAGTTTTCGGACGGGGATCACTTTGTGACTTTTGTGTGTGTGTGTGTGTGTGTGTGTGTGTGTGTGTGTGTGTGTGTTGGGGGGGGATATAATTTCCTCTGCTCTCTCCCCCTCCCCATCGCTGTTCACCCGGTTCAGTGTTGTGAGCGACTCTCTCCCGTGCTGCCTGACCCGCTGAGTTGCTCCAGCATTTTGTGTCTACCCTCTCTCTCGCGAAGGCTCTTGTAGAGATGGGTGGAGGGGAAATGCTGGAGAATCGTCTGTGCAGAGAGAGAGGGGGGGGGGGGGGGGGAGAGAGGGAGAGAAGGGGAGAGAGATAGATAGAGAGAGTGAGGGAGGGGGAGAGAGAGAGATAGGGAGATAGATAGAGGGAGAGAGAGTGGGGGAAGAGAGAGGGGAAAGGAGGGAGAGAGAGAGAGGGGGGGGGAGGGAGAGAGAGAGAGAGTGGGGGGAAAGAGAGGGAGAGAGAGAGGGGGAGGGAGAGAGAGAGAGAGTGGGGGGAAAGAGAGGGAGAGAGAGAGAGTCGCGGTGCCCGCAATCTCTCCCCACCCACCCTCCTCCCTTTGTACACAACCTCAACGCGTTGCAAAAAGCTGTGACCGCGGCTGCCTGATTTCCCTGCCTAAATATTGATTCAATTGCGTTAATCGTCCTCGCAGCTTCTCCCCCCTCCCCCCCCCCCCTCCCGGACTGGTGGAGCAGGTTGGGGAGAGTCGATAAATGTCGATCGCCGACCCAACCCGCATTCCAGCACTTTTGCTAATCCTACCCCCCACCCCCACCACTCAATGTTGTCTCATCTACAACCTTCGCCGAGCAGTGAATGACTTTGAATTCGCCCGCAAGGGACCTTCGTTTTTAGCTGCGGAAAAAAAAATCTATATATAAACGTGAAAGTTATTTGTAAGGTATTGCAGGGGGGGGGGGGGGGGGGGGGTGGGTGTGGAGGAGTGGGGGTGGGGTGAGGGGTGGGCCGCATTGTACAAGTTGGGAGAAGGCCACCTTTTAAAAATATATATCCCTTTCGCAAACGGCGCGTTTCTCCCCGTCCCCATCGCCCTGCCACGTGTTATTAACGTCTAGCGAGGGGCGGCAGAAAATCCATTTGCCAGCAAAACTAACTCCACCGAGCGCCCGTCAGTCACGTAAGCAACGCTGTTTACCCAGGCTACGCTCAGCGAGTATTGAAAAGAAAAACCTTCAACTCAAGGTCGAACTCGCAACCAAATCGCTGCATAGAAAACATTTGGCACAATAAATATAGCCCGGTAACCTTGCAGGCTGCAGTTTACCCTTCATTAGGCACTGCTCAAATATGGCTCCCAGCTGACTTAAAGAGAGTGTTATTATTTTTTTATATATATACACATCAGTCTGAAGAAGGGTCTCGACCCGAAACGTCACCCATTCCTTCTCTCCCGAGATGTTGCCTGACCTGCTGAGTTACTCCAGCATTTTGTGAATAAATACCTTCACCAGCATCTGCAGTTATCTTCTTATATATATATATATATATATAATATATATATATATATATAATATATACATACATACATATGTAAACGTGGAATCACACAGCCAATTTTTCATCCGCACAAACATGACGCACTTTAAAGAGATCAATTAAAGCATCAGGCGGGCGAGTGGTAATCTCGATTATTGAACAGAAATGAAGTTTGGAAATAAATTACAACCGCCGATTGTGGATCTAATCGCGCACACTACCGAACACACAAAGACACAGCCACAGCTCGTTATTAACCGGGTGATTTATCGTTATACATACCTAATCACGCTACAGCTTCGTGTCGCTTGCCAGTGTATTAAACAATGAGTCACACACTGGACAAAGCCGAAGGGGGGAGGGAAGGTGGGGGGGAGAGAAACAAACAAAAAGGCAAATAACGCCGTGCTAAATGCAACCAATTGTCTTTAAAAAAATTAGAGAATTCCTTGCACAAAGAATCCGCGGTAGAGCCGTTGCATCTAATTACAACACGAAGCGTTCATTTCTGGATTTAGTAGGCAATATATATATATATACAGCCGCATTTTGTTTTTCCATTAGAGCAGAAAGGAAAAGGGGGGCAAAGAAAATAAGTTGGAAGGAAGCTGTCAGTCATTACTGCTTCATTGATCATTCAAAATCTTCTGCATTCTGCTGCTGCTATCAGTCAATCCTTAATTGTCCACCCCCCCCCTCTCTGGGCGTCTCTCTCCCCTCTGGGCGTCTCTCTACCTCCCTCTCCCCCCCCCCCCCCCTCCTCTCTCTCTCTTTCTCCCCCCCTCTCTCTCTTTCTTCCCCCTCTCTCTCTTTCTCTTCCCTCTCTCTCTCTCTCTCTCTCTCTCTCCCTCTCCCAACCTCCCTCTATCTCGGTTCCCGTCGCCAATTTGAGACAAACACAAAGCGGACTAGTCCTTCAGAAGTAGCATTTCTTTCATTCGCGGCGCGCTAGTGTCTGGCTGTGTGTATGTGTGTGAGAGAGAGAGGGAGGGAGTGAGAGAGAGAGGGAGGGAGAGAGTGAAAGAGAGTGAAAGAGAGGGAGGGAGGGAGGGAGTGAGAGAGAGGGAGGGAGTGAGTGAGAGAGTGAGAGAGAGAGCGAAGGAAGGAGGGAGAAAGAGAGGGAGGAGAGAGAGAGGTAGGGAGAGGGGGAGGGAGAGAGGAAGGGAGAGGAAGGGAGAGAGAAAGGGAGAGAGAAAGAGGGAGAGAGAGAGAGGAAAGGAGGGAGAGAGGGGAAGGGAGAGAGAGAGGAAGGGAGAGGGAGAGAGAGGTAGGGAGCGAGAGAGGAAGGGAGGGGGAGAGGGGAAGGGAGAGGGAGAGCGGGGCTGCTACATGCATGCAGACGCCTGTTCCCGGCGCTGGGGAGCTCATTACTAGTGCGCTCCCTTTCCCTTGTGTTGGGGAGGGAGGGAGGGGGAGCTTGAAACCGCCGGGGAAAAAACAGCGGTGGGGAGCCTGGAAACCGCCGCCAGATTCTGATTACTATTTTGATCATTCAAGAAGTGGGTGGGGGGGGGGGACCTGGAAACCGTGCCACACGGCGCCCATTGTCGTCCTTGCGAGGGGCGCCTGGAAACCGCCGCGTGTTGCCCCGGGCCCGGGAAAAAACGGGTCCTGAGGGGCAGCCGCCCGGACCAATCGGCCGGGTATTGACACGGGATGATTGGCAGGGGGGCGGGCGCTGGTGGAACAATGTGAGCTTCATTGCAAACACACTTTGCAAGACTGGGCAGAGTTGAAAGAGAGGGGGGGGGTTTATTTTTTAGTGTTTTTTTTCTGTTTCTGCACGTCCATTTCAGAAATTTTGCCTTCTTCGCCACCTCAATCCTCTATTAAAGTAAACTGGAGGGGAGAGAGGAGGAAGGGGAAGGAGAGGAGGAAGGGGAAGGAGAGGAGGAAGGAGGGGGGAGAAAGAGGAAAGAGAAAACAAATATCCACTTAGCTGTCTGCACCGTCCACAAACGTGAGTAAAGTTTTGCACCTAACGCACTATAGTCTGGGGTAATCAACCGTGCTTGTAAGACGTGAAGTAATGGGAAGGCGCGCAAACCGTGAAAAACATTTATTCTCGGCGCACTCGCACAAGTTTGGATTGGAAATTGAGATTCTCCAGAACACTGGACATTACTGGAACAGAGGTGGGATTGTTACATATATATATACATATATATATATATACACACACACACACACACACACACACATACACACACACACACACACACATACACACACACACACACATGTATATATATATATATATATATCATTGCTGTCTAACTCTTAACTGAAGTTAGACCGGATCTTTTGTAACTGCAAGTTTAGAGGTTCATTGCCATTCGCCTTTTTAAACAAAAAAACGAAAATAAATAGATTCATTTTTCATTTTTATTGCTTAAAAAAAAGATTAGAAGTGAAAAATAACCAAGCCTCGACCAATTAGTGGGCTCTGTGTTTTTTTATCCGGGAGAACAGATTTCTCTTATTTTCCACGCAAGACTGGGATTGCAATCGCGACTACGTTCTTTGAACAAATGTCTGTTTTTAATTAAAAGCAAGGTTTAAACCATTTCAAGAACGGCTGGCCAAAGGTTAGATGCAGAAACATAGCTCTTAAAAGGGTAGGGTTGGCAAATGTTCTCGACAATACACAAATCTTCAATTCTCACCGAAGATGTTATTAATGTCTGTTTGCGTTGCAGTACATTTCGGGATGACTAGCTGACGAGTTTTAGGGATCTTTGCCTTTCGCATTTACATGTTTCGGCATGTTTTCAACGTCGCGTTTTCAGTAAAAGAACAGGCACTGCTGGTGTGATTGAACTTGGTATTTTAGAGCCTGCAAAATTACCTCCCCCCACCCCCAATTTTTTTTTTCAAAATGTTGAAACAATTATAGGCTTCAACGAGGAAAGAAAATCGGTCGATTGTATTGAATGAAACTTAGAAATTGAAATGGTTTAATTAGAGAAAAGAGGGGGGGGGGGGGGGGGAGTAAATAGAATAGGAAAATAACTGCAGATGCTGGTACAAATCGAAGGTATTTATTCACAAAATGCTGGAGTAACTCAGCAGGTCAGGCAGCATCTCAGGAGAGAAGGAATGGGTGACGTTTCGGGTCGAGACCCTTCTTCAGACTGATCAGACTGTGGGGAAAGTAGAATGTTATTTTAAACCCTATTCGTGCTCAGTACCGCTGGGCGAGGGTGACCGAGCCAAAAGTAAAGACTAATCCAACCTACGTCTGATTTTAGATATTTCATTTGAATTATTGAATCTGACTATGTAAAATGTAGATTTGAACGTCTCAAAAGACGCTCGTTTTGTGCAGTATTTTTTTTTTAAAAACCCAAACAGAATATAATCAGCTATAATGTTGAGTCTTGGCTGAGTTTTTCCCCCATAACCAGCCGTTACTCTAGCTAGCTTTTCTTTCTCGCTAGATGCTAACAGTGACAATTGTTTATCGTCGGTTAAAAATATAGATGGATGGATTTTCCCGAATTGGAAATCCTCGCGGGTTGCTTTTTTTCTGCCGTCGAGCGGGCATTAAGAATTGTACCATAAGCAATATTCAGTGTTCTCGACCAGTCGGTATGATATGCCTTGCGCGTTCGGGATACACTCGCTCAAAGAAATGGCAGGCAGAAACTGAACTCGATGATTAAGCAGTTGTTTACAAAAAAAGGACGAGTTGGCGCTTAAGTAAAACTGTATGGCCGGAGCTACAACCCAGACTTAAATCACAATTTCTATTTTTAACGAGTCATGAGCTGAATATGAACTCGATGCTCAAAAGAGGAAATGTTTTTTTTTTTAGTTTACCCTGAAATAATAATGTAATTTCCCTCCCACCGTGTTAAAAAAAAAAAAAAAAGTGTTTATATTGGGGGTTGAGTCGTTGCATGGGAATGCTGCTAAAAGATAGATTTGATGTGTGTTTTTTTAAATTAATGTACTGAATATGTTGGAGTAACGTCTGTTTTCTCTTGTGTTTTTTTTGCACAGATGCCTTTCAGAATGGCTCACACGAAGCACGAAGATAGGCTTGTAAATATTGGGACTGTCTAGTAGCCCGAATTAAAACAGGAGGGATTCGTCTTTAGAAGCGGATTTGAAAAGGGATCGCCTTGGCTTGATTATGGATGGGAGAGATTTTGGGCGCCACCGACCAGTTCACGTCCCGTCTCCTCTGTTGACGGGGTTGGGTATGGAGGCGCATAGGCTCGGGTCGCCGAGCGCCAGGATGGTTTCCACGGCCGGTCATCTTAGCACGGCGCTTCTCCCCCCGGGAAAGTACCTCTCCTCGCCGGTTTCGGTTCACGGGCACTCGGGTAAGTGAGAACCATCTCTTCGCCCTGTCGTTTCTAAGAGTCTTGTGCGCGGTAAACAAGGACAATGTAACGCGCGTTGCAGCCATCTTAGATGTGGACTGAGGAATTGTGTATTGTGTTTGTGTGTGGGGATACAAATGATTTCTCAACACCACCAGAGTTTGCCGGGTGTAAGACAGTGCTTCCATTGATGGGAGAGAAGGCAACCTTGCGGGTTGTAAGGATTTTAAAAAGTTTGCTTAGAAGTTCTGTAAACTTTATTTTAGCCAAACGATGCACCGATTTAGTACGTAAACTGTGGCAGCATTTAATAATCATACTTAGGGGGGGAAATGTCCTATATGTAAGATCCAATCGACTGTGGTTCTGTGTCGTTTGAACCTTTTATTTAACGTTAAACGCATTCGAAGTGGGGTTTTCGTCCTGTAAAGACGACGGGGGTAATGTTTTCACTCGATGCTTAGAATCAACACGGGGCAAGGAAGGCGAGAAACAGTGAACAATGCAGAATGTAACGATGTAAATGCCCTTCCCCGGGAGCTGGTCGCTCGGTGCTCAGCGAGGGGCACTTTGCAGCTGAGTTGTGGCAATCTCGCTGGAGTCTTTAGCTTTAATTAAATTGCCCGATGCCGATGGAAAGAAAAAAGGGTCGGAAAGGCGTATAGATTACATATATAAACGTAACATTGCACCGAGCCCGGTTCAGTCAGCGTTTCACAAGCTCCATGTCGCGTGGTATTTATTAGAAATAGTTGTGGCTGAGGTCACATCGTAGCTGGGGTGACTTTTCGGTTCCTATTTTAGAACCGTGAGGTTTTTTTTTTCACGGACGAGACGAGAAACGTGTTCCCCACCCCCCACCCCCACCCCCTGTACCTGACATTAATCCCAATGTGAATTGGAGGTGAGATTTCAGCGTTTGGTTCGTGTCGGCCAGTGCGGGCCGATTTTCTGTGCACCTAACTAAAATAACAGCGCGGTTCGGAGTGGAAAAAGAGTGTGTGTGTTGGGGGGGGGGGGGGGGGGGGGCACACATAGTCGTATACCACCCCACCCCCTCCCCATAGCCGAATGAAGATAGATAACATGGTGTGGAAGAGGAGGTAAAAAAAACAATTGCAGTGAAAATCGAGTGGTCAAAGCAGCAATCCGAATGGATGGGAATTTAACTCGGAATAAACTGCGATTTCAAACTACTCTTCCCGGGGTTAATTGGAACCGATATTCGCTCCTTTGTCTAAAGGCGCTTATTCTAATTCCCCGTAAATGGCCCTCTTTTTGCATGTAAATGCGAAAAAGGACTGACCGCGGCTAAAAGACACAAGACCGCGCATTTTTTTTTTGCCGCTTGGGTGGAAAAGATAATTTTCAGACAGAAAAGTTTTTTTGTGTTTTTTTTTGCCATGAGCTTTTTGCCAGTGCTGGCGAGGAATTGTGCTGGTGAGATGGGTCGCCATTTCTCAGACGTGTCTCCTTGTGCTAACAGGGGAAACTTAACTGAAAAGAGCGCATTCCAAAATAAAAACAACACACACACGCAAAAACGGCGGAGATGTGGACGTTGTGTGTGTGTTTGATAAAGGATAGTGGGTGTCGGTGCCGGGGAGCTTCTGTGAAGAGTCCTCGCCAACGGGTTAAAAATTCATTGTAAATGTTTCTCGTGGTTGATGCGCCTAGCTGGCTCCTTATCACCCCCCCCCCCCCCCCTATGTCCCTCAAGCATGGAAATCGTCTGACATTCGCACTTGTTCAGAGTGATTAGAAATGCGCAGATTGAAAGTACACCTTTGTGTGTGTGTGTGTGGGGGGGGGGGGTAGGAAAGAAAGGCTCGTGGAGAAAGAGAGGGAGAGAGAGAGAGAGAGAGAGAGAGAGGGAGGGAGAGGGAGAGAGAGCAGACATGACATTTGCCAACCTACATTCATTTACTGGTATAAGTGTATCTAACTATATGTTTAGGCGGCACGGCACCAAATGATTTGCAAGGCTCGTGGAGAAAGAGAGAGAGAGAGAGTGAGAGAGAGAGGGAGAGAGAGAGAGGGAGAGAGGGAGCAGACATGACATTTGCCAACCTACACTCGTTTACCGGTACAAGTGTATCTAACTATATGTTTAGGCGGCCTGGCACAAAATGATTTGCAAGCTGTTGGCTGGTACCTAAAGTCTATGGCGGAACGGTACGTCCACCTTGAGATTGAATTATGGTTAATATTTCAGAGAGGTCCTCGGTTCATTTTAGATCATTAACTGTTTGCTGTCAGACCATCGCCGCCGCCTGACGGCAACTGGCCACAGTTTCAAGAAGTGGTCCGTCTCATTATCAATAAGAGACCTTTTTTTCTCTGTTAGTTTCAATTCCCCCCCACCCCCACCCCCCCCCCCCCTCTCTATCTACAGCCCCCCTTGGTTGCTCTGCCACGTTAATCCGCTCCCTCCAACTCTGCCCCAGTAATACCAGTCTCACTGTAGTTTTAATGCATGTAATAATCACCGGCTGCTGTGTTGTTGGGGGGTGGGGGGGAGACGACGACGGTACTCCGGGTTCGGTCCAAGCCCTTGTGCAAACGGCGTCAATCCCCGGTTTAAACACATTGCGAGAGATAAGACGTATAAGAAAATAACTGCAGATGCTGGTACAAATCGAAGGTATTTATTCACAAAGTGCTGGAGATAAGACCTTGTGTGCTCAGCTCTGAGGCACTTACTCGGGTGGTGAACGGTGCAATAGGAATGTACATACTAACGTGCAGCGAATTATTTAAGCGTGGGTTAAAATAAAAACGAAGTTAAATATATATTTTTAACGTGGCCGGCTGAATCGCCCGGCACATGGACTTTAATTTGAAACTTATGTGTCGGGAGGCAAGGCCAACAAATTGATTCCCATTTCTATTTCCAATTCTGAAAGGATTCCTATTTTCGCTCCTTGTTATGGACTAAATAGGTTGCTGGCCAAACCCACCACACAGATAACACAGTCGGCAGTTAAAGTGTTAATATTCAGTGTTCCGATTGTACCACCGTGTCTTACAGGGGGGAAAAAAAATGTTCATTTCGACAGATATTTCGTAATCATTCGACTAAGTGAGACCGGATTTAAAGTTTTCAGTTGAACTATTGCTGGGAGTTTCGCAGTCCACATGTACAGTCGCATTACCTTAATGAGTTTTTAAAATATTAAATTATGGAGAGCTGTTTCAAGTTTCTGCTAAAGAATTCGTCATTGGAAGCTGCCGGTGCTTTACAATTAACAATGCCTGCCCGCGTTTATTTTAGTCGACAACGGGAGAGGTTTAAAACGAGTTGGGGATTGAGCTCGGAATTGTCACAGTTTGGACTGAAACGCGGGCACGTCGCTGGCGAGAAAAATACATTTAAAAACAAAACCCACACAACCAAGAAGGATCTCGACCCGAAACGTCACCCACTCCTTCTCTCCAGAAATGCTGCCTGTCTCGCTGAGTTACTCCAGCTTTTATTTTGTGTGTCCATCTTCGGTATAAGCAGTTCCTTCCCAACACACGAAAGAACACGAAAAGCAAGATATGTTTGGTGCGAGAGGAAGGTTTAAATGGAGCGAAATGCTAAAAGCATAACATCTGCGCGAAGAGACTTAGACAGGTGGGGAGGGTAGGTCCGAATTTCTGGTGAACTACTCAGACTTTACTCCAGCTTTTGTGTGTCTTATCTTCGGTTTAAACCAGCGTCTGCAGTTCCTTCCCCGCACAAGAGTATTTGAACATTTGTTGGCAAGGTGAGACCAGACGGTGGCTTTTTAGCATTGCAGGAGAAAATAGAGCTAAAAGCTCCAAAACTTTGCATTTAGACAAGGCAGCGTTTGAAATGGTTGTGGCGCAGGTTCCAGTCTTCACACACACACACACACACACACACACGCACACACACACCACACACACACACACACACACACACACACACACACTCACCCCACACACACACACACACCACACACACACAAACTCACCCCACACACACACACAAACTCACCCACACACAAACAAACTCACCCCCCACAAACACACACCACACACGCACACACACACACCCCACACCTCCGCGCCTTTGCAAAGCACCACGTTAACTAACTAGTACCACACTACTCCGAATTCTGTCCCCCGTCACCGTCACTAGAAGTCCACAGAAGGCTGTAACCGAATCTACACATCTCGCATGTCGTGTCTATATTAAAACAGAAAGGCTTATTGGAGCGAGCGGGCTGTGTGAAGCCGCTGCCATCATCCCCGTGTTCTGTTTCTCACTAATGAGTTCTTGGGCATTTCAAACATTAAACGGCGGCTCCCCCCCCACCCCCCCCCCCCCCCTCCTTTTTCAGTCCCCCGCCTTTTTAAGAAGCACTGGATTGAAAAGTTGGAATTGGAAATTCGACCCTGCGATCTTAGATGGACCCGCGGAGACCCGAGGGCGAGCAGACACGGGTATTGCTTGTGCGAGCGGGGGTCGTAATGCTGAGGGAGGGGGGGTTCAAAGGTGTAGCGTTTGACCAACCCTCCTTGAAGAAGGGTCTCGACCCGAAACGCCACCCATTCCTTCTCTCCCAAGATGCTGCCTGACGCGCTGAGTTACTCCAGCATTTTGTGAATAAATTCCTTGAAGGTGGTGCGTTAGGATTAAGGTTAGGGTTAGGGTGGGGAAGGGTCTCGACCCGAAACGCCACCCATTCCTTCTCTCCTGAGATGCTGCCTGTCCCGCTGAGTTACTCCAGCGTTGTGTGTCTACCTTTGAAGGTAGTGGAGTTGGACCAAGGACCAAGACACGAACGAAGGACCAAGACACGAAAACCTGGAGTAACTCAGCGGGTCAGGCAGCGTCTCTGGAGAGGAATGAAGGGAATGGGTGACATTTCGGGTCGAGACCCTTCTTCGGAGTGTGGGTCGGGGGGAGACGGGAATCCTTCACTGATGAAGAACACGCTGCCAAAAACCCCGTGAAAACCCACCGGCTAGGCTGGAGTAATCCCACAGCCCACACTTTACGCGCGGCTTTAGGGCGGTTATTTGCATAAACAAAGAAATTGTACAACTCATGGATTAAAATAAAACCTAATGAAGGATGAATCACCTGGCCAGCATGTGCAGTTCCTTGTTGCCAGAGTCTGACTTCAGCTAGGGATTAACAGTGTGTTTCAGGGAGGGACTCCAGTTTTTGGAAACGGCTTGGGATGTAACTTAGGATCAACTGGTTAATTTATAATACCAAGTGTTCCATGGCGTGTAACTTGTTTCCGAAGTTCAGGCGAATGTGTGCCCAGCTAAGAAATAACATGCAGGTGACAATATCAACAATTAACGTACACTTGCACGGGAACATACATGGATAGGAAAGGAGTAATTGGATATAAGAAAATAACTGCAGATGCCGTACAAATCGAAGGTATTTATTCACAAAGTGCTGGAGTAACTCAGCAGGTCAGGCAGCATCTCGGAGAGAGAAGGAATGGGTGACGTTTCAGGTCGAGACCCTTCTTCAGACTGAAGAAACGTCACCCATTCCTTCTCTCCTGAGATGCTGCCTGACCTGCTGAGTTACTCCAGCATTTTGCAAATAAATACC
This sequence comes from Rhinoraja longicauda, assembly GCF_053455715.1. Lineage (NCBI taxonomy): Eukaryota > Metazoa > Chordata > Chondrichthyes > Rajiformes > Arhynchobatidae > Rhinoraja > Rhinoraja longicauda. The sequence continues at coordinate 5,543,150 of NC_135973.1, forward strand.
TTAAAGGAGTAATTGGATATGGGCCAAAGCCGGGGAAGTGGGACGAGCGTAGAAGGGTTGGCATGGGCAGGCTGGGCCGAAGGGCCTGCCCCCGTGCTGTGTGACATTGCTGGCGACAAACACGGCCGTTTAGCAGGGCTCTCTGATTTATTTCCCTGGTCGCCTGCGTTTAGTTGAAAGCCGCCGCTGCGCCTATTTTCTCAGTGATTTATTGGGGCCCAAGACGATGTGTCCACATACCGATCACTCGCCCGAACTTCGCACCGGCCCGATCGAGTGATTTAGAGAGGAAGAAAAAAAAGTTATACACGCGTGGAACACTGGGTCTGAAGAAGGGGTCTCGACCCGAAACGTCACCCATTCCTTCTCTCCTGAGATGCTGCCTGACCTGCTGAGTTACTCCAGCACTTTGTGAATAAATACCTTCAATTTGTACCAGCATCTGCAGTTATTTTCCTATATAACAAATGAATCGGGTGATCTTCAGTTACATTGGCAATGTATCACAAAATGCTGGAGTAACTCAGCGGGACAGGCAGCATCTCAGGGGAGAAGGAGTCTGAAGAATTCCATCTCCCCTGAGATGCTGCCTGACCCCCCCCCCCCCCCACCCCCCCCCTTGAGTTACTCCAGCATTTTTGTGTCTATCTTCGGTTTAAACTCCAGCATCTGCAGTTCCTTCTGCAGACCCGACCGGATTTTTTAGCGCCGCTCCTAAACCAGATCTCAAACGCCAGTTTCCCCCTCCGCTCCGGCAGAAACCAAATGCTGGGCGTTGGCAGCCCGCCATGCAAAAGCAAAAACAAAGGCGGGCAGACATTGGAAATATAAAGTAAGGAAAAAATAAAGACACTGGAAAAGACATTGTGCTGAAATATTCCCCAGCCTCCCCGTCACCAACGCTGTCTGCTCCTCTGTCTTCAGCGGTATCTGCTCTCTCTCTCTCTGCCTCTCCTCTCTCTCTTGCTCTCTCTCTGTCTGTCTGTCTCTCTCTCTCTCTCTCTCTCTCTCTCTCTCTCTCTCTCTCTCTCTCTCTCTCTCTCTCTCTCTCTCTCTCTCTCTCTCTCTCTCTCTGTCTGTCTGTCTCTCCCTCTCTCTCTCTCTCTAAACTCTGTCTGCCTCTCTCTCTCTCTCTCTACTCTCTCTCTCTCTCTCTCTCTCTCTCTCTCTCTCTCTCTCTCTCTCTCTCTCTCTCTCTCTCTCTCTCTCTCTCTCTCTGTCTCTCTCTCTCCTCATTCATTCCTCACTCACACACACTCTCCAACACACACCACATTCACTCTTAATCTCACACACACACTCTCGCTCTCCCTCTCTCTCCCACACATTCACTCACACATATTCCCTCCCACACACTCACTCTCTCTCACACACACATTCACTTTTAATCTCACACACTCTCTCTCTCTCTCTCTCTCTCTCTCTCTCTCTCTCTCTCTCTCTCTCTCTCTCTCTCTCTCTCTCTCTCTTCTCTCTCTCTCTCTCTGTCTATTTATCAGTGTTATATTCCCTTCCACAGACTCTTTAATCCAGACTTTTACTCGACCGATTTACACCCACGCAGTAAATAGAGCCAATCTAACTTTGAACCAACTCAATCAAAGGCACACACAAAATGCTGGAGTAACTCAGCGGGACTTTGAACCAACTCAGCTGTACTGACTCTGGAGTTCCACAGTTGCACAGTGTCTCTTGCCCAGAGTAGGTGAATCGAGGACCAGAGTACATAGGTTTAGGGTGAAGGGGAAAAGATGTAATAGGAATCTGAGGGGCAACCTTTTCCACACAGAGGGTGGCGGGTGTATGGAACGAGCTGCCAGAGGAGGTAGTTGAGGCTGGGACTATCCCAACATTTAAGAAATAGTTAGACATGTACATGGATAGGACGGGTTTGGAGGGATATGGACTAAACGCAGGCAGGTGGGACCTGCGTAGCTGGGGCATGTTGGCCGGTGTGGGCGAGTTGGGTTGAAGGGGCTGTTTCCACACTGTATCACTCTACAACTCTGTGCCACTCGGCCATACAAGCTCACTTGTTCTCTCATAATTTTAATAAAAGGGAAAATGTGTTGGAAATACTCGGTAGGCCGGGCAGCGTCTGTGGGTCACCAGGGGCTCAGAGAGCGAAGGTCAAGGTGCAGCCAACACCCATGGTGTCCCTCTCCTCCTGACTCAGTCTCGACCCGAAACGTCACCTATCCATGTCCTCCAGAGATGATCCCAACTCAAACTTAAGAACAGCTTCTTTCCCTCTGTTATCAAACTGCTGAATGGTCTTTCTCTCTCTAGGGTAGACACAAAAAGCTGGAGTAACAGCGGGTCAGGCATCCTCTCAGGGGTATTTATTCACAAAGTGCTGGAGTAACTCAGCAGGTCGGGCAGCATCTCGGGAGAGAAGGAATGGGTGACGTTTCGGGTCGAGAACCTTCTTCAGACTGAAAGTCACGGGAAAGGGAAACGAGAGATATAGACGATGATGTAGGGAGAAATAGAGCGATGAAAGAAGATATGATGATGTCGGGAGATATAGAACGATAAATGAAAGCTATTCCCTATATCTAAGGTATAGTCCCGACTTTCCAACCTACCTCATTGCAGATATTGCACTTTTTCTTCTGGAACTGTTGTGCCATGATGCTGAGAACTATATCACGCTGTCTGGTATGTTTCTCAAGCTGTTGTGCCTGTGTTTGGTTATTATGTATAGTATTATTTGACTTATCGAAGGTATCACAAAATGCTGGAGTAACTCAGCAGGTTAAGGCGGCATCTATTATTTGACTTGATTGGAAAACATGCAAACAAAAAGCTTTTCACTGTATCCTTGGTACAGGTGACTCGAGCACTCTGTGTCTGATCTCAACCCCATTCTTCGCATTGACTTGACTCATGTGACAAATTATAACCCACTCCCCTCCCCTCACCAATGGCGATAAATGTGTAGCTTGGCAACAGTTTGAGAACAAGGACGAGAGGTTAGTCCATTCTAAATAAACTGCGGTCGGAGTGTTGTTGAGCGTTTGGTATTCGCTAATTTCGCTGCCAATTTCAGGTAAATTGATTGCAGCAGATTACTTTGAAGCAGGGGTCGAATGCATAATTGAAGATCCCCCTCCCTCCCTTTTTAAAAAGCTGTGCGCGGTTTGCAGCTATTGAGAGTAATTGGCCGTGCGCCAGGTTTGTCGTGGAGTAGCTCTGTCAGTGTCGCCCAGGATGTTTGCATTCCCTGGTCTACTTTATACGGTGGAGTAGGCAAATGGGTCAATGCCCACAGGCTTGGGACATTGTGCCAGGCAAAGCCGAGAAGCTCCACAATGCAAATTGCTTTTACACGTTCGCCTTGCTCAAGAGTCACAGAGCGATGCAGGCCCTTCGGCCCAACTTGCCCACACCGACCAACATGTCCCAGCTACACTAGTCCCACCTGCCTGTGTTTGGTCCATAATCCCTCCAAACCTGTCCAATCCATGGACCTGTCTGTTTCTTAATTGTTGGGATAGTCCCAGCCTCAACTACCTCCTCGGGCAGCTTGTTCCATACATCCACCACCCTTTGTGTGAAAAAGTTACCCCTCAGATTCCTATTCCCCATCACCTTAAACCTAAGGTTCGGGCCTATATATATATATATATATATATATATATATATATATATATATATATATATATATGTGTGTATATATATATGTGTGTGGGTGTGTGTATATATATATGTGTGTGTGTGTATATATATGTGTGTGTGTATATATATATATATATATATATATATATATATATATATATATATATACACACACATACACACACATACACAAACACACACATACAAACACACACACACATATATATATGTATATATGTGTGCAGCTTTTTGACTATATAATATATATATACACACACATACATACACATATACACACACACACATACACACACATATATATGTGTATATATGTGTGTGTATGTATATGTGTATGTATATATGTGTGTGTGTATGTGTGTATATATAATCATGCAGCTTTTTGACTATATATGTATATAGTCAAAAAGCTGCATGATTATATATTGATTGTATATACAGATATGGAAATATTCCATATACAGATATGGAAATCAGGATGGAGGTTTAATGGTGGGACTAGTTAGCGTTGGCGATCAGGTAGTTTTAAGTTTAAGGATTTAAGAGTTTAGTTTAGAGATACAGTGTGGAAACAGGCCCTTCGGCCCACCGAGCCCGTGCCGTCCTGCGATCCCCGGACACTATTACTATCCTACTCAACAGGGACAATTTACAGAGGCCAATTAACCTACAAACCAGCACGTCTCTGGGATGTGGGGGGGGGGGGGGGGGGGGGAGAGACTGGAGCACCCGGAGGAAAGCCACGCGGTCACAGAGAGAACCAAGATAAATGATAAGCGTCTCTCGACCTTTGTGGTTGTTTTGGGGGGGGGGGGGGGTCTTTATTTTAGCCACGGATTGATTGGTCGCTAAAATCGCATTGGTCTTTCATTGAGACGAGACACTACAGATGCTGGAATCTTGAGCAAAGATTGAGCCTGAAGAAGGGCCCCGACCCAAGACTCCGCCTGGCCATCCCCTCCCCAGATGCTGCCTGACCCGCCGAGCTCCTCCAGCACTTTGTGTTTTGCGCAGGAAGGAACTGCAGGTGCCGCTTCACGCCGAAGATAGTCACACACAAAACGCAGGAGTAACCTGAGCGGGTCAGGCAGCCATCTCTGGAGAGGGGGAGAGGAATGGGTGGAGACACTCCTTTCTTCAGACCCGAAACGCCACCCATTCGTTACTCCTCTCCACAGATAGCTGCCTGTCCCGCTAAGTTACTCCAGCATTTTTGCGTTTGGTGTCGGTCGTTAAAGTTGATCCACCCCCATTGCTAAACGTGGAGTGTGTGTGTGTGCATTTTACAAAAGAGAGACGCGCTGACACTGGAAGCAGAAGCGACAGTGACTATCGATGGGGGAGTCCGGGGAATACTTGGAGGGGAGAGGGAGGGGGGGGGATTTGGGGGGTGGGGTGGGGGGTAGTTGGGGGGGGGTCAAGTTTGCGGAGTTTAAACGTGCGGAGAATGACCCGGTGTTGCGAGAGCGGAATAATCTTTGCGCCGAGCATCACATTTGAGCCGCGCTGGAGGTTACAAGTACTAGAGCCAAATACAACGTGTCTCAGGCTGGGTTTGTGTCGATTTTTAAAGAGCAGTCTTTGCGGGCTGACTCCGCACTCTCCCCGCAAACAAGAAAATGCAGGTTTAGCAAGTCCCCCCCCCCCCCCAAAAAAAACCCCACCCCAACAACAGGGGGGAGGCGATTATTGCTGGTAGTTTCTCAGGCAGTTGTGGCTTGCTGCGATTAACTTGGTTGTAGAATTGAAAGGCGTGGTTTGGCAAGGAAGGAAGCATGCAATTGATCTTTCCCGATAGTTGTGTAGCGTTTGCGGGAAAAGGTGGAAGATTTGGAAAGATTTGGAAGACTTTTCAGCCCCTCCACCCCACCCCACCCCGCCCCACAAGGAAAGGCGGAGGAGCAATTGACAGGGATTGGCACGAGTAACATTCTGTGTGTGTGTGTGTGTGACTCGTTATAAGGCCTAGGCCAACACTCCCGGAGAACACTCGGCTTTTCATGCAGAGAGTGATCCGAGACATGATTTTACCCATTTACACGAGCGGCCAAGTATTCCCCGTGCAAGTGTGGGCTCTGTATAGTCGCTGCCTCACACAGCGCCAGGGACCCGGGTTCGATCCTGACCACCGGCGCTTGTCTGCACGGGGGTGTTTGTAAGCTCTCCCCGAGACCGTGTGGGCTTTCTCTGGGTGCTCCGGGTTCCTGCCATGCTCCAAAGCCCTGCCGGCGGCTCGTAGGTTTAATTCGCTTCAATAGACAATAGGTGCAGGAGGAGGCCATTCGGCCCTTCGAGCCAGCACCGCCATTCAATGTGATCATGGCTGATCATTCTCAATCAGTACCCCGTTCCTGCCTTCTCCCCATACCCCCTGACTCCGCTATCCTTAAGAGCTCTATCTAGCTCTCTCTTGAATGCATTCAGAGGCAGAGAATTCCACAGATTCACAACTCTCTGACTGAAAAAAGTTTTTCCTCATCTCAGTTCTAAATGGCCTACCCCTTATTCTTAAACTGTGGCCCCTTGTTCTGGACTCCCCCAACATTGGGAACATGTTTCCTGCCTCTAACGTGTCCAACCCCTTAATAATCTTACAGGTTTCGATAAGATCTCCTCTCATCCTTCTAAATTCTAGTGTATACAAGCCTAGTTGCTCCAGTCTTTCAACATATGACAGTCCCGCCATTCCGGGAATTAACCTAGTAAACCTACCTCAATATTCTTGGTATTGAGGGCGTGCAGCGTAGGTTTACTAGGTTTATTCCCGGAATGGTGGGACTGTCATATGTTGAAAGACTGGAGCGACTAGGCTTGTATACGCTGGAATTTAGAAGGATGAGAGGAGATCTTATCGAAACGTATAAGATTATTAAGGGGTTGGACACATTAGGCAGGAAACATGTTCCCAATGTTGGGTGAGTCCAGAACCAGGGGCCACAGTTTAAGAATAAGGGGTAGGCCATTTAGAACTGAGATGAGGAAAAACTTTTTCAGTCAGAGAGTTGTGAATCTGTGGAATTCTCTGCCTCAGAAGGCAGTGGAGGCCAGTTTTCTGGATGCTTTCAAAAGAGAGCTAGATAGAGCTCTTAAGGATAGCGGAGTCAGGGGGTATGGGGAGAAGGCAGGAACGGGGTACTGATTGAGAATGATCAGCCATGATCACATTGAATGGCGGTGCTGGCTCGAAGGGCCAAATGGCCTCCTCCTGCACCTGTTGTCTATTGTCAAGGGTTACGGGGAGAAGGCAGGGGAATGGGGTGAGGAGGCAGAGATCTGCCATGATTGAATGGCGGAGTGGACTCGATGGGCCGAGTGGCCCGATTCTACTCCTATAACATGTAAACCTACCCTCCTGAACAAACCTCTATTTGCGTGCCAGCCTCTAAAGCAGATCTACAATCACATCTTACAATCGTTCCACAATTTTTAAATCTCTATTCCTTGAGCAACGTTTCTTATTTTAACTATGATTTTATCATGTATCTGCTTACACTGTAAATGGCTCGATAGTAATCATGTATTGTCTTTCAGCTGGCTGGTTAGCACGCAACAAAAGCTTTTCACTGTACCTCGGTACACGTGACAATAAACTAAATTGAAACTAGACCTTAGTAACAAGGTATCTGATCACCCTGTTGCAAAGTGCTGCCATTGCCACGTTGAAACGTTTTTACAAATAGAATTGGCCCACTTGAAGGTTTCTTGCTTTCTGAATCGAGAAATAAGGAGACACAAAATGCTGGAGCCCCCCAACCACCACCCTCCCCCCTCCCCTCCCCCCATTTCCCCGCACATTGTTAATCTCCCAGTGCTTGTGGTCAGGTAAAAGGTACAGAAGTGTGTAAACGAACACCTCCAGATTCAGGGGCAGTTTCTTCCCGGCTGTTATCAGGCAACTGAATCATCCAACCACAACCAGAGAGCAGTGCTGAACTACTATCTACATCGTTAGTAACCCCCGGACTATCCTTGATCGGACAATAGGTGCAGGGGTAGGCCATTCGGCCCTTCGAGCCAGCACCGTGATCATGGCTGATCATCCACAATCAGTAGCCCGTTCCTGCCTTTCTCCCCATACCCCCTGACTCCGCTATCATTAAGAGCTCTATCTAACTCTCTCTTGATAATTTGCCTCCACTGCCTCCTGAGGCGGACTTTGCTGGCTTTACCTTGCACTAAACGTTATTCCCTTATCATGTATCAACTGCAAATGGCTCAGTTGTAATCATGCATTGTCTTTCCGCTGACTGGGTAGCACGCAACAGAAGCTTTTCACTGTACCTCGGTACAGGTGACAATAAACTAAACTGAAACTGTAAGGGGGTGCCTCAAAGCACCGTGACATGTTCTAGGGTGGAGATCACCACCACTTGACTGTTCCAATTCCAATCTGAATCAGGACTATGCATCCCATGGAATAAAGGCAGGGAAGTTTGCTTGCACACAGAGCCCCGGAGAGGGGAAAGGGGGGAGGGAAGTCTTTGGAGGTGAGAAATCCCAAAATTGGTAACAAAAAAAATCTTTGCTGCAACTTCATCAGATATTAATAATCCTTTCAGTGACTTAAAAGGCAACGTGTGCTTTAGTGAAAGGCAGATCGCGGTCTCGGCTTGGTCTGCTGCCTGTAGGTTATTAATGCAAACAGTCCCGTACAGACGTGACTGTTGGTACTTCAGTGGTTTAGGACCGTTTACATTCATTGCGGCAGCTTACACAATTAGCTGGAGTGTTATGCAGCGATAGTCCTTTTCCCTTTTTGCAGACGGTGCTCGTCATACATCTTCAATGCTTTTGGCCTCCAATCCTCATCAATCCACAATTGTTTTTAAACTTCAAACCGCCCCCTTATTTTGAGTTTTTTGTATCCTCCCCCTTCTCTCCCAGTTTAATGAGCATTTTGGCGGCTGCACTTGGAGTTTCCCAGAACAGTTAATTTAACTACTTACAGGCCAAAACTTTGCTCTGCTTTCAAAGTTCGCCCTTCACTACTGAGAACCTTGTGCCCGCGATTCAGCCCGCGGAGCGGATTACCTGGAGCGTGTCTGGGCTCAACACAAAGCCACCACTGTTTAATGACCAAATTGGCGATATTGCCATTTTAATCCAGGGAAGTCACATCTCTGGAGCGCTGTTCCACGGGGTGTATAATGTCCTGCACTGACTGCGTGAGGCGACACGCTGGCGTGCCCGGTAGAGCCGCTGCCTCACAGCGCCAGAGACCCTGGTTCCGTCCCGACTACAGGGGCTGACTGTGTGGAGTTTGCACATTCTCCCTGTGACCGTGTGGGTTTCCACCGGGCGCTCAGGTTTCCTGCCACATCCCAAAGATGTGTGGGTTTGCAGGTTAATTGAACTCTATAAATACCCCCCCTAAGTGCTGGAAGAACTCAGTGAGTCAGGCAGCATCTGTGGAGGGAATCGATGGACAACAGTTCTTGTCAGGACCCTTCTCAGACTCTCAAATAACCTCAAAAAAGCTGTGAACGACATAGATTATTATTGGTAGCATTGCACTATAGTAATGATAATAATAATAATAATATATTCCTTTATTTGTCCCACACCGGGGAAATTCGCAATTATTGTCTTATTTATGTGTACGTATGTGTGCGTGTGTCATATATATCATATATATATATCATATATATCATATATGTATATATATCACACACAAACACACACACACACGCACACACAAACACACACACACACGCACACACACACACGCACGCACACACACACACACACACACGCACGCACACACACACACACACACACGCACGCACACACACACACACACACACGCACGCACACACACACACACACACACACGCACGCACACACACACACACACACACGCACGCACACACACACACACATATATATATGTGTGGTAGACATAAAATGCTGGAGTAACTCAGCAGGACAAGCAGCATCTCTGGAGAGAAGGAATGGGTGATGTTTCGGGTCGAGACCCTTCTTCAGACTCTCTCTCTGTGTGTATGTGTGTATGTGTATATATACACAGAGAACTTTTAAACTTGTTTATTATATTGTTCACAGAGTACTATGTTTATATATCTGTCCTGTTGTGCTGCTGCAAGTAAGACATTCATTGTTCCACCTGGGACATATGACAAACAACACTCTTGCCCCTCTTCCTGCCTCTGGACTCTTCGGTTACAGCCGGTGTGGGTTTGCCTGAGAGGTGCTGGAGGAATGGATGTGCGCGTGCGTGTGTCTGTGAAAGTTGAACGGAGAGGAGGGGAGGTGACGGAGAGAGATGGAAGTGTGAACGCGCAAGTGTGAACGCAAGTGTGAACACAAGGAACTGCAGATGCTGGAATCCCACGTGGAACACAAAGTGCTGGAGTAATTCAGCGGTTCAGGCAACATCACTGGAGGACATGGGCGTTCTGGGGCGTGATCCTTCTTCGGACAGCCATGGGTGTGTTGTGGTAGCGGTGTTTAAAATCATGGAAATCACTAAAGAGGAGGAGCACAAAACACCCCTGTATATTTGAACTGCAGATATTGGTATGTGCCATTTAACATGCACATTTCAGTCAATTCTTTAATTTTAGTTTAGTTTAGTTTAGAGATGCTTCGCGGAGATGGGCCCTTTGTGGCCACCAAGTCTCCACACCTACCAGTGATCCCCGCACACTAACACTATCCTACATACACTAGGGTTACGGGGAGATGGCAGGAGAATGGGGTTCGGATGGAGAGATACATCAGCCATGGTTGAATGCTGGAGTAAACTTGATGGGCCGAACGGCCTTATTCTGCTGCTATCACTTTTGACCGTATGACAATTTATACATTTACACCAAGCCAATTAGCCTACAAACCTGTACGTCTTCGGAGTGTGGGAGGAAACCGGAGTTTTCTGAGAAGACCCTCGCGGTCGCGGGGAGAGCGTGCAAACTCCGCACAGACAGCACTCTGCCGCTGTGTTAATGTACATGTTAAAAATTGGCAACGGCTGTCTTCAACCGGATGCATTAGAGACATCAAAGTCAGAACTAGTCATCCTTGCTGGACAGCTGCACACTCCCACACTTCCACCTCGATGGCGATTTTCATGGATGGTTTTTATCTGAGGCGTGAATATTTAAAAATGCATACTTGTGAGAAGATATTTAGACAGATATATATACGGACAGGAAGTGTTCAGGGGGGATGTGGGCAAATGAGACTCGCCCGACATGCCAAGGTGGACAAGCTGAGTGAAGGGCCTGTTTGCGTGCCACACAACTCCTAACGCTGATGGTCAATGCGTTTCTTGCCCCCTTCCTTTCGTGCGGTGTCTCCCGGTCATTGGACTAACTGTACGTCTCCGGGGGATGAGGTGCAGGAGTCTCCCCACAGAACGAGCCCCGTCAACTGACCTCAGTCAGGCGGACGACAACAAACAGCAGAACAGAAGCAGCTTCATAGCTTCTGCTCCCTCGAACGCAAGAAGAAGAAGACAGAAATCAGAGACATTTATCCTGCTCGTGTTCTGGACCTTCCAGAACCAGGGGCCACAGTTTTAAGAATAAGGGGTAGGCCATTTAGAACTGAGACGAGGAAAAACTTTTCCAGTCAGAGAGTTGTGAATCTGTGGAATTCTCTGCCTCAGAGGGCAGTGGAGGCCAATTCTCTGAATGCTTTCAAGAGAGAGCTGGATAGAGCTCTTAAGGATAGTGGAGTCAGGGGGTACGGGGAGAAGGCAGGAACGGGGTACTGATTGAGAATGATCAGCCATGATCACATTGAATGGCGGTGCTGGCTCGAAGGGCCGAATGGCCTCCTCCTGCTCCTATTGTCTGTTGACCTGACGACATCTGGAGCAGGATTTTAAAGAATTTTGCCAGCTGTGGAAATTCATAATTTTGTTTACATAATTAATAACGACAGGCGTGAATTGAATGAATGCGTGGAGTCTTTCCTGGGGCCCCCACAGTCCACGCACTGCCTGCACTGCTGGCCCTTTGTGCTCTCAGCTGAAACACCCGACTGTAGGAGACTGATAGCAGCATCCCCCTTCACCAGACTAGCTTTTAAAGAGACACAAGGCAGATTTCAACCTGACAGCCCATCACTTAATTACAGTCCAAGGCCCCTCTGTGCTCCAATCCCCCAGTGGCAGCTCCTTGAAGCCTCTCCCCACCACCCCCTCCCACCTCCACAACCCACTCTAGTCCTTTGACTGGGGTTACATGGGGGGGGGAGGAGGGGGGGGGGGGAAATACCTGAATTATGCATCAGTCTGTTTGAACTGCACGCCAGTCCACACCCAGCACAGGCAGGAGCACTGAGGGTTCTTTATACCGCTTCTATTTAGCCGAGGTTCGGCAAACTGTTCCGTTTCTTTGGTGTTTTGCTTTGCAGTCGGGAGACAGGCCTTCTCTCTCCGGCTGCCTACAATGCTGCGAGTCATTTAAGTGGACGGGTGTTCAGTTTTGTCAGGGGGGAGAGTGATGAGCTTGACAGCAGCACAAGGTCCACTGGTAATAGATTGCTGCTCATTGTAATTGTCCAGCCAGATTAACGCAGAATCAATGCAGGATGCGGCCACCTCAGCCCATCTTCACCAGCGCACTGTTGGCAGGCGAGCCTCACCCATTCCATGCCAAGCCCCCCCTCCCCGGGACTACACCTCCATTTAGAAAGACGTCATTGGACTAGTCTTGTGTCAGAGGTGATGGGGAGAAGGCAGGAGAACGGGGTTAGGAGGGAGAGATTAGATCAGCCATGATTGAATGGCGGAGTAGATTTGATGGGCCAAATGGCCTAATTCTACTCCTGTTCCTTATGACTAGTCATGAAGGGAGGCACGAAGAGCTGTAGTGATTCAGCGGCTCAGACAACATCTCTGGAGAAAAAGGTGTGGGTGACATTTCGGGTCAGGGGCCTTCTTCAGACTGAAAGTAGGGGCTGAGATGGTGGGGGGTGGGGAGGGTGTGGCGGGAGGTGAAGAACTGGAGGCCAGAATAGAGCAGGGGCAATCAAGACCAGCCACGAATGACCTCAGGCATTGTAGGCCCATTGTTGGCTGAGGAAAGTGTGATCTCAAGAGAAACAATGTGGGCCACAGTGGAACTGGTAGAACGACTAGGGACTAGGAAGGGTAAGAAAATAACTGCAGATGCTGGTACAATTCGAAGGTATTTATTCACAAAATGCTGGAGTAACTCAGCGGGACAGGCAGCATCTCGGGAGAGAAGGAATGGGTGACGTTTCGGGTCGAGATCCATCTTCACGCTGAAGTTCAGAACTAGTTGCCCTACCCTGCTGCTTTAGAATGTGGAATGCACACACGGGTGTTTGCCTTTCTGAAGGAAACAGAGAAATTGCCAAAAGAGCTTCAAGGCAATCTTTAAATGCAAATTGTTAGCAGCCTGGAATTACGTCAGTCACAGAGTCATAGAGTGATACAGTGTGGAAACAGGCCCTTCGGCCCAACTTGCCCACACCGGCCGACATGTCCCAGCTACACTAGCCCCACCTGCCAGCATTTGGTCCATATCCCTCCAAACCTGTCCTATCCATGTACCTGTCTAACTGTTTCTTAAATGTTGGGATAGTCCCAGCCTCAACTACCTCCTCCGGCAGCTCGTTTCATACACCCACCACCCTCTGTGTGAAAAAGGTACCCCTCAGATTCCTATTAAATCTTTTCCCCCTTCACCTTAAATCTACCTCCTCTGGTCCTCGATTCCCCTACTCTGGGCAAGAGACTCTGTGCATCTACCCGATCTATTCCTCCCATGATCTTACGCATCTCTATAAGATCACCCCTCATCCTCTTGCGCTCCGAGGAATAGGGACCCAGCCTACTCAACCTCTGCCGAGAGCTCACACTCTCTAGTCCTGGCCACATGCATGTAAATCTTCCCTGTACCCTCTCCAGCTTGACGACATCTTTCCTCTTACGCGGTGCCCGGAACTGAACACAATACTTTAAATGCGGCCTCATCAACTTCTTATACAATGCCTATTATACAATGTTGCATCTGGAGTGAACTCAGAACTGTGTGAGATGGTTTCCCACCAGGTCACTCACACACAGCTCTTTGGTTGAGGAGCTGGTGAAGGTCACACTGAACCAGACTTCCTCACTTAAACGGCCACTTGTGTTGCAATTCGCATTGAAACTCTCCAACGTAAAGGAGCATTGTCAGCACCATTGCATTCTTCAAAACATTCAAATGTCACTTGATGGATTGCCGTTGTTTGCAATGTGAACCATATTCATCTTTTGATCCCTTCATTGGTGTAGAGAGCAGCTGAATAAGTGCCCCTGGTCTTGGCGCCAGCTGTTACCGGTTTGGTTGGTGCTATGGAAGCCTTGTTCACATTTCCTGGTATTATTGAAGCAGATTATCAGTTGTCTGTGTTGCAGTCACGGCAGAATGTGTGCTCTTAGATACCGGAATCACCAACCCCGTTAATATTTCTTTCTCGCAGCAGTAGAGTTGAAGCCTTGCAGCGCCGGACACCCGGGTTCGATCCTGACGAGGGGCGCTGTGTGTACGGAGTTTGTACGTCCTCCCTTTGACCGCGTGGGTTTCCTCACACATTCCAGAGTCATGCACGTTTGCGGGCTAATTGGCTTCTGTAGTCCAGAACCAGGGGCCACAGTTTAAGAATAAGGGGTAGGCCATTTAGAACAGAGATGAGGAAAAACTTTTTTAGTCAGAGAGTTGTGAATCTGTGGAATTCTCTGCCTCAGAGGGCAGTGGAGGCCAATTCTCTGAATACATTCAAGAGAGATCTGGATAGAGCTCTTAAGGATAGCGGAGTCAGGGGGTATGGGGAGAAGGCAGGAACGGGGTACTGATTGAGAATGATCAGCCATGATCACATTGAATGGCGGTGCTGGCTCGAAGGGCCGAATGGCCTTCTCCTGCACCTATTGTCTAAACCAGCATCTGCAGTTGCTTCCTGCATAGAACTAGAGTGAATGGGTGATAGGCACGGACACGATGGGCCGAAGAGCCTGTTTCCACGCAGTGTCTCTCACATCTAAAACCAAACGTCTCAAATTCGAGGTTACCTTGGCGATGGCATAATTGGTTTCTTGGGAACCATGCAGCAGCACATGCCTTAGTCCTTTCTGGGGGGAGAAAGGTTAGGTTGAAAGTGAAGACTGATGTGTTTGATTAACAGTTAGCAGGGTGTGTCTGTCAGCAGCCTAGCATCTGTGACATCTCTCTAACACCCCACGACTCTAACACCTCATGACACCAAAGCAATCAAAGCTTCCGATAAAGAACCTCCTTGGTCATATTTGACAATGAAATTGGTTTCTGTGTTATTTCATCCTAACTTGGTCTGGAAGGAAACTTGATTCATTTTTACCAGATATTTCATATCAATATCTGATGGACACAAAGACCGACACATGTATAAACCTCAAAAAACAAGATAAAGCACAACGTTGCCTGGGAAAGCAAATATTGTTAGCAGAACAATAGGGTGTAATCTAATGACATTTTATTGGTTCCACAGCCACACTTATGAAGAAAGCTGGGCACATTTATAATTGTACGTGATTGGTTAATAGATGTATTGACAAATGCAATATTTGGAATAATTTATTTAGCTAATTAAATCTGCCTATCTTTGATCACGTGGACAGCAATCTTTGCTAAACTGAGATCATGAACCTTGAAGGTTTAGCATGCAATAACCTTACTTCAGCATAATGTTATTCCTCCCTCCCTCCCTCCCTCCCTCCCTCCCCCTCCCTCCCTCCCTCTCTCCCTCCCTCTCCACGTAATTTTAATTTATAACCTTCGATAGTGAAATAGAGTATTTTTACCTTCACCGAGAAATATAAAAAGATTCTTTGGAAGTGGTCTGATTTTATCTGTGGGCGGTGTTGTGTGTGAATTTCCCTGCTGCAAGCCAAGTGCAAAACTTGAAGGAGAAATCTGATC